>NW_022060263.1:1500000-1800000 GCF_007364275.1 Archocentrus centrarchus | reverse complement strand
TTGGAAGAGCATCAAATACTATATTCACAACAGAATTGTTGCCCACAAATGCAAATTGATATTCCCAAGTAAGTAACTATGCAGTGTTTGAGTTTACAAAAAGTTTTGCCATGACATCAGTTAACCACAGAAGTCTGTTAGTGGGGGAAAATATAGACGGATGATTTTATTGTAATTTTATTTTTTAAATCTTAATTCACAGAAGTACACTTTTTTTTGTACTCTACCTTTGTTTCAACTAAAGACACCCCAATGTAACTGTGCAGTTTTTGAGTTTACAAAGAACAGCAAACAGTTTTGTCATGGCATCAGTTAACCACAAAAGTCTGTTAGTGGGGGAAAATATGGACACAACATTTTATTGTAATTTGTTCTTTTCTCTTAAGTCATGAAAGTGCATATTATTTATTGTACTCTACCTTTGTTTTGACAAGACACCCCACAGTAACTATGCACTTTTTGAGTTTACCAGTAACAGAAAATGGTTTTTGTCATGGCATCAGTTAACCACAAAAGTCTGGTTGTGGGGGAAAATATGGACACAAGATTTTATTGTAATTTGTTCTTTTACCTGAAGTCATGAAAGTACATTCTTTGTTGTACTCTACCTTTGTTTCAACAAGACACTCTAAAGTAACTGCAGTTTGAGTTTACAAAGAACAGAAAACAGTTTTGTCATGGCATCAGTAACCTCAAAAGTCTGTGGGGGAAAATATAGACGCAAAATTTTATTGTAGTCTTTCCTTTTATCTAAAGGTATGAAAGTACACATTCTTTTTTGTACTCTGCCCTTATGTTTCAGCAAAAGCCACCTAAGCCATGGGTGTTCATTTTTCAAATAAAACCAGTTTGTTTTACTGTATTTCTTCGTTGCAGTGTCAGTTCTATTCAAATTGCAGAAGGCTAGTCATCGGTGCCCCACTGTAGTAAAAATCATTTTGACTTACGGATTGACATGTACGCTAGCTGTTAAGCTTCAAAGAACATTAAACCAAAGAATTTGAATGGTTAATAAGAGCAAAAGACAGGAATACAATAAAAACAAATACATATAATAGGATTTTAATAATAGAAATTATTAAAAAAAACACAGACGGAACTGAGATGTATAGCAAATATGTATGAACAATGCTTTTCTCATGTCGGTTCCCCATATGTAATCATAAGTAGGCCAGTAGTGTGTATGCAAATTAGGGCTCCACTAAGTATGTTAAAAATGGGAAATTCAGTGTGTATATGCAAATTGGGATAGTCCCCACAACCAACCATGGTGTCAAATGTTAAAATTTACTTCATGATAAAAAGATTTCAAGGTTATCAGGTGGTCAGCTGATTTTTTGGTAGCCCACCTGATTTTTTTGAGACCTGAAAACCCACAGGAAAGTGCTGTCCCCACGACTGATGGCTGCACGACATGAGGCTCACAAGTGTTGTTTTACAAGTGTGTGTGTGTGTGTGTGTATGATTGTGTTTTGTGGGGGGGTGTCATGAAACCTTTCAGAAACTTTGCTCTAAAGCATGTTGGTCTTAGAAGAATCAGGCTGCAGTATCTGAAGCGTAACAATGATCTTTATGGATTTTCTGAACCAGGGGTAAAAAAAGACATACATAATGGGGTTCAGACATGAGTTGAAGTATACCAAACATAGAACAAACGTCAGTGATGAAGCACTGGGCAAGTTATCTTGGCCTGTGAGAGCCACACAATAATATGGACACATACATATGAGAAACACAACTACAACAACACCAAGAGTCCTGGCTGCTTTCAGCTCAGACTTTTTAACAGTTACTGTGACCGACTGCTGGTGAGTGACTGCAAGTTGAGACCTCATGGCATGAGCCTGAGAAACAGCCACCACAAATACTCTCAGATACAGAACTACAATCACAGTGATGGGAAGAATGAAGGAAAAAATAACATCAAAAATTCCAGCAATGTAATTGATGACAAAGACACACTCTCCGATACAGGAGTTAAACCTTCCTGGTTGTTTGAGGTTATCCATCAGAATGAGACTCTGAAAGATCACAGAACAGATCCAACAAATACACACAATGATTTTTATCTCTTTTTGTGTGATTTTGGTGGAGTAATGCAGAGGGTAACAAATAGCTATGTAGCGATCAATAGATATGATCACCATGGTTCCTATTGAGGCAGAGGTAATAACATATGCTAGGTATTGATACAGAGTACACATGATGTCACCGAGAAACCAGCAGCCATCTATGAGCATAATTTGAAATAACAAGAGGAGACCTATGCAGAAATCAGCGACAGCCAGAGAGAGGAGGAGGAGGTTGGTGGGGGTGTGGAGCTGCCTGAAGAGAAGAAAGCAATATATCATATTTAGTTTTCATTCAAATGTAACTGCTCACAGCAAAGACAAAAACAAAAAATACTGCATTAAAATCAAATGAGCCCAGTATGTGTCTACCTGAAGGGTGAGATGGAGATGATGACCAACAGGTTAAGAATCACAGTAAGCAGAGAAATGAAGGACAGCAGAATATAAGTCAGCATAACCTCCAAGTAAGGAATCTCTGGCCTCCTGCAGGAGGTGTTTAAGAGTTGCTGAAAGCAGAGGTCACTTTCCTCCATTACTGTTGGAAGAATAGTAAACTGAGCTAAAATCTCTTTGTCATCTTTATATTCATCTTCCCCTCCTTCTTCCACACCTCTGTTGTTGCTGCCGTTTTCCATCCCTGTAGAGACGTAGTGTATGACAGCATACTGTCACCTCATAGCAAAATGGTTCTTGATTATTGGGCTTTTCTGTATGGAGTTTGCATGTTCTGCCTGTCCTGCCACAAAGTCATAAATGTTAGGTGAATTAGGGATTCCAAATTGGCAGAATTTGTTAATGCGAGTGTTGGTTGTCTGTCTTTGTGTTAACCCTGAAATACCCTGTAATGCAACTGGTCCAAGGTGGATGGTGTATAGGATTTTAGTGAAGGGGCTGAATAATGAAATTGGCATTTCTCTTGCTTTCACAGTGTACAGCATGTTCCCTGTAATCTGACCTTGAAATATGAGACTAACAAGCAGACGATGACAGAATAGTGGTGGTCCTTGATCTGCTCTGAGGGTTCTCTGTGAGCTGAAAGGTCACTCCAGTTAGAGTGGCTGAGAGCTAAGCTGGCTAAGAACTGGTTCATGTGCTGCTATAGTGTCACCTTTCTGAGGCTGCAGAGCAGATCCAGGAGCATCGCTGCAAACTGCATTTCAAGAACGTTTGGCATAGTTTTAATGTCACACAAATGCATCTGTTAGCTTGGAGACTTCCTGACCGCTTCCTCATTTCTTGTCTGCCACCAAGCTCAGAAACATCTACACCTTTCTTAACCTCTGTACCCCAAAATTGTTGACAAAATTATATAAATTATTACTAAAAACTGATGATTCAGTTTCCCTCCCAATTGCAAAACAGGAGCATGATCTTTCTGTCAACCTGGATCAAAATTTATGGACAGAAATATGTTTAAATATCTGCAAAATGACTGAAAGACCCCAAGTACAACTTGTACAATATAAGATTCTCCGTAGAACATACTATACTGGACAAAGGATGTTCCAAATGGGCCTTACACACTCAAACATATGCACCCACTGTACAAGCAATTTAGAGGAGAATTATCTACATGCTCTGTGGTCTTGTGTACCTGTTAAGAGATTTTGGCAGAGGATATGTGAAGACCTATCCACATGGTTTAGCTGTCGTGTCCCAACTTCCCCCTGACTATGCATCTTAGGTGATGTCAGTGAATTAGTTATGGAGTCAAATATATCACACATTGTTCTTACCGCCTTGTGCATCGCCAAGAAAACTATCCTCATAAATTGGAAGTCAAAAAATAAACTGTCTTACTCAATACAGAAATTTATTAATAGATCATGTTAGTTTAGAGGGAATGTCTGCTTCTTCTAAAAACCAATTGGAGGAATTTGACTCTCTTTGGTTCCCACTGAACAGCTCCATTACTTAGTGGGGGTGGTTGGCTGTGGGCTCTGCTCCTGATGTGCTTTGTAGGCGGTCAGGAGAGGACTCCGGAGGCCTGTGTAGCTGGTAGCCTCTTTAGACTGGAGTCCTGAGGTGACCTTCTGGTGATTTCTGTGTGCTTGTCCTGGTTGATGGTGGTGGGGGCTTGGATGGTGCTGCCTTACGGTCCTGGGGTGTGGGCCGGGGTGCTGGGGGGGGTGAGTGCCGGCCCTCAGTCGGTTGTCTGGTCTTCCCTGTGTGGCTCGGAGGCTGGGGTGTGGGGCCTTGGGCCTGGGCCCTGGTCCCGCGCAGGGTCCCTCCTGGTGCGGGGGGGGGGGGTCTCTGCTGTCCCGGGCGCACCACCGGGTGGGGTGGGTTGGCCTGGCCTGCGTCAGGGTGTCCGGTCTGTGCTTTTGGGGCCCTGGGCTGCCTGGATTGCAGGGGGGGGGGGGCTGCGGTGGGGGCCACGGTGGGGTGGTTGGGGGGGACAGGGCACTGTATTTCCAACTCAGGCCAGTATGTCTTGTCGGTTGTTTGTGTCTATTGTCGAGTGAATGGACGTCTAGTGTGAGCGTGCCACCCTCTGCGGTGGGTGCGGCAGCACCAGTCTCAGGTGCTGCAGTGCACCCCCCCCCCCCCCCCCCGCCCCCCTCCACACACACACACACACACACACACACGCGCAGAATACACATCACACACAGATGTAGGGTGGAGGGGCCACGTGTAGAGCCGTGCGGCCACTTGCCTCTCCTTTTTAATTGCACTATAGTCATTATAATTCACAACACATACACACATACAACTTGATACACATAGGACCTTTGGGGCAGGCATGTTACCCAGAGGTTGATGAGATGGGGCCGCTGTGGTGGCCCCACTCAGATCCTCATTACTGTCTGTCCCCAAATTTTATTTGCACTTTAGACATGGAGGGTTTTGGGGGGGCAATGTGGGCGAGCTCTGGCAACCAGCAGTTGGTGCTTGTGGCACAACTGTTCGCTCAATTTTAACTGACCCTATACACCTCATTCATTCACAAACATAAAGACATACACTTACAAGTTGAGGAGGGGGAGGGGTGGATAGGTCATCTCACACCCCGATTTCTTACACCTCGCTCAGGGTGGGGTGGGGTGGTTCCTTGGGGACCGGGCTGGCAGCATCTTGGGGTCGCCGCTGGCCCTGGGGTGGTTTCCACTCGCCCCATTTTTAGAGGGTGGGTAGCTATGGATGAATGTGTGTCTTCGTGAGTATGGGTGGGTGAGTGTGTGCGTACGGTGATATATGTTTAAATGTGTGGGTGAGTGTGTATGTATGTGTATTTGTGCATACATGGGTGTGCTTGCGGGTGTGCATGTGTGTTTGTATGTATGGCTGGACCTGGGTCTGGGCCTCGTGCCTTGCCTCCTGGTCGCTCCCTGCTGGTTGCCTCCTCCCCCCCTGTCCTCCTGGGGTGTGGGTGCCTCGGGGTTCCTGGGTGGGGCTGGATGTTCTGGCGTGGAAGTTGACCTGCTCCCCTGGGGGATGTGGCATGGGGCTGCAGTGGTTTCTTCAGCATGGGGGGGGCTCTGTGGGGTGTCGGGCGGTCCTCGGGTGCTGGTAGCCCTGGAACCATGCCGCCGGCCGGTGCAGGAGGGGGCTGGCTGCTGGCGGGGAGGGGCTGGCTTCTCTTCGCCTCGGGTTCTCTGGGGCCCTTACTCCTCAGCTGGGGGGGGGGCTCCATCTGGGACCTCCCTCTCCCGTCTGCTGGGGTGGGTGTGCGGTTCTATTTGGAATGAGTGGCCTCGGGTCTTTGTAGGTCTTGATGGGCTGCTGGTGGCCTGGGCTTCCTGGGGCTTTCTTTGCCCGCCTTTAGCTTCTGATGGGCAGAGCTGTGGCGTTCTGCCCTCATTGGTAAGTACATTTCATGACACAAACACATACACCCACGCAATAACACAAAATGGTTGGTTTGTGTAACCATGCTTCTTCTTTTATTTTGTTTTCCCCCCACAATTTTTAATTTTGCAAATATTGTCAGTATCTTATGTTTAACATGTGATGAACTATTTGGTTTACTTACTTGCACTTTTTCCTGTTTCTTTTTTCTATTTTCTCTCTATTTTCTTTTTTTTCTTCTTCTTCCTCTTTCCCTTTCTCTTTTCTCTTTTCCTGTCAGCTCCAGCACAATTTGTCACATAGCATGTTAAAAATAATTCATATAAAATAAAGGGTCACACACTAACAAGAGGAGCCTATTGAGAACCTATAGAGCTCATCTTGAAATAGCAAATATGTTTGGCAAAACAACGCATTCAGATCACAGTTCTGTTTGCAAGATCTGCCAGACATGAAAGCTCTCTCTCACAGAGGACTGAAGAAGCAGGGACAGTGAAACTGAAGTTCATGTGTACAGGTGAGGATCCAGGCTTCTGATTATGCCACTATAACAGTGGATCAGACTCACTTCAGATCACCCAGAACGCTTGACTCACATATGAGGCAGTCGCATCATTTCAGAAAATGGGGCTTCTTTGGCTTTTGTCACATAGTATTCTGAAAAACATTAAGGCCTTGACCCCGGTTTGCCCCCTTTGCTCGACACGGGCCTTGAGGCCTTAGTATCAGTTGTAACATCACTTCATATGCCCACTATGCTTCCATCTTTTCTCCACCTGGGTCAATTCACACCAGGTCCTGGCCTGCTCCAAGGCCGTCCAGTACCATGGCTGTCAGATCTGCAGGCCTCTCTCACGACTGCTCCTGCGTAGTTCCTGAAGCCAGAGCCTTAGCCTCAGTCTGACCCTGAGCTGACACAGCAGCCAAAAGCTGAGCCTGAGCCACCCTGTGCAATCCTGTGCTACCTAAACCAGTGAAACTTGAGCCAGAGGGTTCTGCATTGCCTGAACCAGAGAGGTCCTGTATTGCCAAACATGGGCCTCCAAGCTATGAACCAAACGTTGCCGGTCTCCTGCCTATCTTCCAGGGGGTTTCTATTTAAACCGCTAGCGGCTTCACCATCACCAGCCTTCTTCCTAGCCTTTTAAGAAGCTCTGTCTTCATACCCAGCATCTGCCCAAGCCTCCAGCAGGGTCCTGTCTCCTCTGTCACCGGCCACCCATCAACCTTCCATAGGGGTCCCATCTCCCATCTCCTCCATTGTCAGTCATCTGTCAAGCCCCAGAGGGGTCCCGTCTTCTCCATTGTTGTCCACCAGAGGAGCTCCATCTTTTCATCAAAATTATGAACAAAATCAGTGACAAATTGCAAAGGGTTTGTAACCTTACTATCAAATGATCATCAACCTGCGAACTAGGGTGCCCTAGTGCCAAGTATATTTTTAAACACCTTTATGCTCGATCATAATGTTCATCATAGACAATCTGTAATTAGCACAGAAGCCGTGTTCTAATATTTTCATTATTCAAGTGTAAAAGGTCTTTTCCATGTTAGTAAAAATTATTCATCCATCCATTCACTTCCGGTCATCCTGTTCAGGGTCGCGGGGGGGCTGGAGCCTATCCCAGCTGACATAGGGCGAGAGGCAGGGTACACCCTGAACAGGTCGCCAGCCTGTCGCAGGGCCAACACAGAGAGACGGACAACCTTTCACACTGGCATTCACACCTATGGGCAATTTAGTGTAAGCCAAGTAGAATAACATCTTGCAGTGATACTCTTATTGATAATATCTTTATAAATAATATAGACTGTAATGTAATCAGTGGATTGTTGATGAATGACATTAGTGATCACCTTCCTGTTTTTATAGTACTAGAATGTAGCTATAGGAGAGAAATTGTGCAACAGGAGGTGCTATATAGGAGGGTGAGAACTGAGGAGTCCATATCCGCTTTCAAAATGGATTTACTAAACTATAACTGGAAGAGTGTATATGACGAAGGTGATGTAAACAAAGCATATGAATTGTTCATACATACTTTTAAAACCTTGTACAATAAACACTGTCCAATACAACAATAATGTCACAAAAACAGGTACTCAAAATGTCCTTGGATGTCCAAGGGCTTACAGAATGCTTGTAAAAAAGAATACTCTTTATAGGCAATTTATAAATTGTAGAACAAAACATAATGAACAAAGGTATAAAACATACAAGAATAGGTTCATCAGTATCATTAGGAAATCTAAAATTGAGTATTATAATAAGATTTAATGAAAATAAGTACAATATTAAAGGAACATGGAATATATTAAACATTATTAGAAATAAATCAACCAAAGCTAATTATCCTGATTAATTTATAGAAAATAATATGACAATTACAAATAGGAATGTGGTGGTTAATAGATTTAATGATTTCTTTGTTAAGGTGGGTCCAAGACTGGCCAAGGAAATAAAAAATATACCATCAGAGCAGAAAAGTGTAAGTGAGTTTTGTGGACTTAATAATTCAAATTCATTATTTTTGAAACCGGTAGAAGAAAGAGAGATTACTGAAATGGTAAATAAATGTAAAAATAAACTTTCAGCAGACTGTGATGATATTGATATGATGGTAGTAAAAAAGGTAATTGATGGAATTGTGTCCCCTTTAACATATCTGTGTAATTTATCATTCAGAACAGGTACACTCCCTGAGAGAATGAAAATTGCTAAAGTTATTCCTTTACATAAAGCCGGTGATGTTCATGACTTTACTAACTATAGGCCAGTCTCTTTACTTTCACAGTTCTCTAAGATAATGGAGAAATTGTTTGTGGCAAGGCTTGACAATTTTAATGAAAAAAGCAATGTTTTAATGGAAAGTCAATATGGTTTTAGGTCAGCCAGGTCAACATCACTGGCAATGATAGAGTTAGTGGAACATATAACGGAATATATACAAAACAGAAAATATGCAGTGGGGATGTTCATTGACTTTGATACCATTGATCATAAAATATTAATATATAACATGGAAAGATATGGAGTGAGAGGGGTAGCAAATAACTGGTTGAAAAGTTATCTTGATAATAGACAGCAATATGTATAAATTGGTCAGTCCAAATCTTCATGTTTGAATATTACATGTGGGGTTCCACAAGGCTCAGTATTGGGTCCCAAATTGTTTATTATGTATATTAATGATATATGTAGAGTGACTAATGTTTTGAATTTTGTTATATTTGCTGATGATACAACAATTTTTTATACTGGGGATGATCTAAAACAGATTTTGGATGATGTTGGCAAAGAAATTGATAAACTTAAATATTGGTTTGACAGAAATAAATTATCTTTAAATTTAACTAAGACAAAATTTATGTTGTTTGGAAATAAAGAAATTAATACAATGGTAAAGTTAGAAATTAATAATGTAAGGACTGAACAAGTTTTTCAACATAAGTTTCTAGGAGTAATTTTGGATCACAAGTTATGTTGGAAACCCTATATCAAACACGTGTGTAATAAGATGGCAAAAATTATAGGGATATTAGGGAAAACTAGGCATATCTTGACTAATAAAACTTTGCACACTGTTTACTGTACAATGTTATTTCCATATTTATTGTGTTGAAGTTTGGGGTAACACATATAAGAGCTCTCTACAAAAAATATGTATTATGCAAAAAAGAGCACTAAGAATGATATATAATGTTGGGTATCAGGAACATACAAATCCACTATTCTTTAAATCAAAACTTATGAAATTTATGGATTTAGTAAAATTTAAAACTGCTCAGATGATGTTTAAAGCAAAAACAGTATGCTTCCAAAGAATATTCAAAATTTCTTTAAAAATAGAGAAGGAAGGTTTGATCTGAGAGGGAAATGTGACTTTGTTCAACCATGTGTTCGCTCCAATCTTAAAAACGATGTGTGTATCAGTTTGTGGAGTGCGTTTGTGGAATGGTTTAGATGATGAAATAAAGCTAAGTACAAATATTGCACAATTCAAGAAAAAATATAAGGAGCATATAAATAATGTGTAAAAATACGAATGAGATTTATTTTGTTGTTATTGAATTGTAGATTCATGTGCATTAAAATGATCTATAGAGGATTGGGTAGATTGTATCTTTGGGTACTTTGGCATGGGTAGGTGTGTGTAGCCATGCATGCTTGTGTCAGTGTATGCATGTGCATAGGTATGTTAGGTTAATATTGTAATCCAGTTTAATTATGACCTTGTAAAATGCAATGGGGACAGGACTAGATAAGCTATTGCTTCTTCCTGCTCCCTTTTCGAACAACTTGAGATTGTTATAAAATACATTGCTGGTCATTTTATTTATTGTTGTTTGATTTGCATCTGCTATATAAGTAAATATATGTACATATGCATATATAGATATATGTATGTTTCATTTTCCTAAACGTTTATTTTTTTTTTGTTTTTAAATTTGATTGTTCGAAATAAACTAAATTTAAAAAACTAAAAAAAAAAACTAACCCCAGTAAGTGCATGTTTTTTTTTTTTTAACTGTGACACAGCAGTGCTAACCACTGCGCCACCGTGCTGCCCTAGTAAAAATCAGAGGTCCAAAAACATTTAATGTCACTGTAATCAAGTTATCAGCAAACTCAACATTTCTGAAGATCCTGAGGCAGAGTGGAAAGGGGGAAAAGGAGTAAGACAAAACGTTAACGTCTGAACTGCTACTAATAATGAAGCTATATTTGACTTTGAGGACAATGAGTACAGAAAATGTAGCACACTAGTTTCTACAGGGAGGAAGAGTAAAGCTCTGTGTGTGTGTGTGTGTGTGTGTGTGTGTGTGTGTGTGTGTGTGTGTGTGTGTGTGTGTGTGTGTGTGTGTGTGTGTGTGTGTGTGTGTGTGTTTAGGGAAGAGGGGAGGGGTGAAAGAGAACTCACCTTAAGGATGCCACACAAATATTGTGTTCAGCAGTTCAGCATCTGTGGTGATGGAGGAAATTGAACTCTGCTTTCCAAAACTCCTTAATGTCTCCTGCAGGAGGCAAAGGCATCCTCACTTTGAGGTCATGCTGACTTACATTCTGCTGTCTTCAATTTCTCTCTTCACTGTGATTCTTAACCTGCTTGTCATCATCTCCATCTCACACTTCAGGTCGTCCCATATTACACTGGCCTGATCTCAAACTGTAAGGATTTTTTCATGTAGTGTTTTTGTATTTCAGACCTAAACTAATATGAGTATTGCTCTTCTTCCTCTTCAGGCAGCTCCACACCCCCACCAACCTCCTCCTCCTCTCTCTGGCTGCCTCTGATTTCTGCATAGGTCTCGTCATGTTCTTTCAAATTATGCTCATAGATGGCTGCTGGTTTCTCGGTGACATCATGTGTACTCTGTATCAATACCTAGCATATGTTATTACCTCTGCCTCAATAGGAACCATGGTGATCATATCTATTGATCGCTACATAGCTATTTGTTACCCTCTGCATTACTCCACCAAAATCACACAAAAAGAGATAAAAATCATTGTGTGTATTTGTTGGATCTGTTCTGTGATCTTTCAGAGTCTCATTCTGATGGATAACCTCAAACAACCAGGAAGGTTTAACTCCTGTATCGGAGAGTGTGTCTTTGTCATCAATTACATTGCTGGAATTGCTGATCTAATTTTTTCCTTCATTCTTCCCATCACTGTGATTGTAGTTCTGTATCTGAGAGTATTTGTGGTGGCTGTTTCTCAGACTCGTGCCATGAGGTCTCAACTTGCAGTCACTCACCAGCAGTCGGTCACAGTAACTACTAAAAAGTCTGAGCTGAAAGCAGCCAGGACTCTTGGTGTTGTTGTAGTTGTGTTTCTCATATGTATGTGTCCATATTACTGTGTAGCTCTCACAGTCCAAAACAATGCACTGAGTGCTTCTTCTGCTGCTTTTGTCATATATTTGTTCTTTTTTAACTCCTGTCTTAATCCGATTATATACGTCTTTTTTTACCCCTGGTTCAGAAAATCCATAAAGATCATTGTTACTCTTCAGATACTGCAGCCTGACTCTTGTAAGGCCAACATGCTTTAGAGCAAGGATTCTCAGAGTTTTGATGACTTATCTATTTAAAGAGCCAACATCAGGGCAATAAACAAACAGATATTGTATGTAATGGCATTACTTAGGGGAAGTCTTATATTGGTAGTGGTCCATATGCACTCTTAACTTTTATTTTTTGAACCACTGGTAAGGTGACACCTTATGACTTTAATATTTGTCAGTGTTAGTGTTGTCGTGGCTATAAGAAAAGTTGAAAGTGAAGTGGTGCTGTTTGCACAGGTTTATCATAGTATGTCATGAGCACTGAATGAAACATGAAGACATGGATTTCTGGTTCTCAGAGGCCCTATAAAATGCTATCATGCCCAGGAGTAACCTCAGGGCCACACTTTGAGAACCCTGGCTCTGAGCCATAGCATGAGACCTTCACCATGACTAGAACAGAACATCTTTGTGGTGACGACACATTAAATAATCTGGAAAAAAATGTGGGTGAAGTGATAAAATGTAACATTTGCAGAAATACTGTACGTCTTTTTGTTTTGTATACATTGTATATTTTGAGTCCACTGTCAGAGGCTGTAAGAAGATCATTTGTAACCTTCACTAATGCTGTTTCTGTACTGTGATGAATTCTGAAACCTGACTGAAACTCTTCAAATAAACCGTTCCTCTGCAGATGATCAGTTAGCTGTTTTACAACTACTCTTTCAAGAGTCTTTGAGAGAAAAGGAAGGTTGGAGATTGGCCTATAATTAGCTAAGACAGCTGGGTCAGTGATGGCTTTTTACATAATGGTTCAATTACTGCCAGCTTAAAGGCCTGTGGTACACAGCCCATTAATGGAGGTAGATTGATCATATTTAAGTTCTAAGCAATAATTAATGGCCAAATCACACTTGCTCAGTGCTGAAGACTAGATTCCCAGTTAAATGTAGGCCATTAGTCAGGAGGGCTATGTGCTTTACATGGATACATGTTTCTATAGATGTTTCAGCAGCTTATTTATATCGGATAACACTGCATCCTTTTCTCTTACATTCAGTTCAGTTTTATTTATATAGCACCAATTTACAGCAACAGTCACCTTAAGGCACTTTAAATTGTAAGGGAAAGACCCTACAATAATAAAGAGAACATAACAACGATCAGACAAACCCCTATGAGCAAGCACCTAGCAACAGTGGGAAGGAAAATCTCCCTTTAACAGGAAGAAACCGCCAGCAGAACCAGGCTCAGGCAGGGGCAGTCATCTGCTGTGAGGGGTGGTTGGAGGTGAGGGGAGAGAGACAGGACAAAATTGTTTATTATTTATTTATTCATTCATTTGCTGTTTTTTTTCCTGACTACTTGCTTGTGTGTCTACAATGTAAAGGAGTGGAGTGGTGGCCTAGGGGAGAAGAAGAGGGTTCGTCACTGAGAGGACCCTGGTTCAAATCCTCGGGCTGGCATCACTGTGGGTCCCTGAGCAAGCCCACCCCCCCAGGTTGCTCCCCGGGCGCCCTTTGGCTGCCCCCTGCTCCATGCTGTGCTGTGTATACTACATACTCCATGTGTGTGATGGGTTAAATGCAGAGAATGAATTTCACTGCATGTAAATGTATGTGACAAATAAAGCTCTTTCTTCTTCTTTCTTCTCTTAAAAGTGCTACCCTCCCAAAGGGATTAATAAAGTCTAATAAAGTCTAATCTAAAAAGACATGCTGAGTTGCTTTCATTGTACCCATTACTGTGATAGTATCTGAGAGTATTTGTGGTAGTTGTGTGTCAGAATGTCATGAGATCTCAGCTTACAGTGACTCATCAGCAGTTAGTTGTGGTAACTGCTAAAGAAAATCTAAACTGAAAGCAGCCAGTGTTGTTGTTATGTTTTTGTATGTATGTGTCCATAGTATGTACTCTCGTAGGCCAAAATCTCTTGCTTAATGCTTCCTCTGCTGCCTTTGTTATGTTTGTTGTATTTCAACTTTTGCCTGAACTCCATCATTTAGGTCTTCTTTTACCCCTGGTTTAAAACATTAATCAGACTCATGAATCTTCAGATGTTGCACCCTAAGAACCAAGGGTGGAGGAAGGACTTTACTATTGGGGGGGACATATATCAGAAACCTGACAGACCCGTAAATACTCGGATATTTTACTTTATTCTTTTTCAAATGTTTCTTGGAAAAATAGTGTTGTGTACACCTATATTATTGCATGTATAATTTACATATATATGTTTTATAATCATAAGATGTGGACAAACCACCAAACAAAATGGCTTGAGTCTTTTATGAAGCATAATGACCATGTCATTCCAGGCTGTAGGGCTTATTTTATCAGCTGGCCGCACTGGTACTAGTACAAAGGAGTATTAGGGCCACATTGAGAAAAAAATAAATTGTGCATTTTGAGAATAAATTCAAAGACAGTCATATGTGTGAGTATGAGTATATGATTTGTGTGTGCGTGTGGTGCATGCACGCGTGTGTGTGCGTGCATGTGTGTGGACAGCAGGGCCTGGGTCTGTGGCTTGCTGAGCCTTGGCACCTGTGGGACATGGTTGCGGAGGGTGGGAGTCACCCCTCCCTATCACTCCCTACTGCTTCCTGCTGCTTCTCGCTGGTTGCCACTGCCGCCCCTGGGGTATCGGGTGCCCTTGGGATTCATGGCCGGATGTCTTGGCGTGGCTCTTGACCTGCTCCCTTGGCAGTTGTGGCCTGGGGGTGGCTTAGACCTCTTTGGCATGGGGGGGGGGCTCTGCTGGGTGTCGGGCGGTTCTTGGGCGCCTGGGGCCTTGGGACCGCATTCGGAGCTCGTGCGGGGGGTGCCGGCCTGCGGTGGGGATTGGCTGCTCATTGCCTCTGGCTTTCTGGACTCTTGCCTTTTGACCGTGGGGGGGGTCCGTCTGGGGTCTCCCTCCTTCCTCCTCTGGGGTGTGTGCGCAGTTGCCATCGGGATGTGTGGCCTCTCGTCTTCTGAGGTCCTGGTGGGCCGTGGATAGGCCGCGTCCCCTGGGTCCTTCCCTGTTCGCCTCTGGATCGCGGGGGGCGTGATTGCAGTCTTGCCCCCATTGGTGAGTACGTTCCATGACAGAGGCACATACACACATTATTTGCAAGCAACAGCAAGATTGTGTGTGTGTGTGTGTGTGTGTGTGTGTATATGTGCATGTGCAGATATGTGGATGTGTATGTATATGTGTGGATATCATGCTTTGATTATTCTTTTCTCAACTTTGTTTTGTTTTGTTTTTTTGTTTGTTTTTTTTTGTTTTCTCTTTTGTTTTTTTCTTTTCTCTTTCTCACTCCTTTTCCTACCCTTTCCTTTCTGCCTGTCAGGCCTGGTGTAAATAAATATAATAAAATTAAAATACAAACATTAACAAGAGTAGCCTATTGGAAAACTTACAGAGCTATTCTTGGAAAAGCAAATATGTTTGGTACACCAGAGCATTAGGATCATATTCCGATTGCGAAAACTGCCAGACATGACAGGCTTAAAAATAAATAAATAAATAAATAAATTCAAAATTTTTAAGTCGAACAACTGCCACGACACGTCTGTTATACCCTCCAGAATGTCTTTTTTTATGAGTTAGTGAAACTATACTGTTTTAGTAACAAGGAAATGATTTCTCTTTTAGTACATAAACACAATGTAGTGATAAGTATGAGGATGTTAAAGAGAGAGTGCAGAAAGCTGCAACTCTCTCTTTAACAGCCACACAAACTGGCAACGGTTAGATGGAAGGATGGCTGCACCTTCGTACAGTACAGAGGGGACATGTAGAACCACAGGACACAATAACACAGCTGATCAAGTTGTTTCTACCCAAGGCATTTTGTAGAGGGTGTAGCAGCTGCGGCTGTTATTTGACTTGAAATGACGACTTTGACGATTTTGACTTTATTCTCAAAATGCTCAAAATGATTTTTTTTTTCTTCTTAATGTGGCCCTCACACTCCTTCATATACTAGCAAGCTAAATATTTCAGCAGTACAAAAACAATTTAGTAATGGACAGAAAGTTTGATATGTTTTATTGGTCGAAAACATTTAATAATGGTCAAAAATGCATGTATGTAGGTTGACTGGCAACAGAACTGGTTCTTTAATTAAACAACATTCTGACATGAAAGAATCCTCACAGATAAATTAATGAACTAATTATTCACTTTTTAATATCAACCTCAAGTTAAAATAACAGCTATTAAACTATTCAGTTTGAAAAGTGGCATGACGCTATGTTCCATCCATCCATCCATTCACTTCCGCTCATCCTGTTCAGGGTCGCAGGGGGCCTGGAGCCTATCCCAGCTGTCATAGGGCGAGAGGCAGGGTACATCCTGAACAGGTCGCCAGCCTGTCACAGGGCAAACACAGATAGACAAACAGCCTTTCACACTCACATTCACACCTATGGGCAATTTAGAGTAGCCTATTAACCTAACCCAATTAATCGCATGTCTTTGGAATGTGGGAAAAAACCAGAGAACTCGGACGAAACCCACGCAAGCACGGGGACAACATGCAAACTCCACACAGAGAGAGGTGGAATTGAACCCAGGCCTTCCAGACGGTATTCTAACTGTGAAGCAGCAGTGCTAACCACTGCGCCATCGTTCCGCCAGGCTATGTTGTGCCTTCGAAATAAAAACACACTAGTTAAAAATTTTTCTCGACCGCAGTGTAATTTTTGGGTGGATCAAATGCACCTGTCTCCAATATTGGGGGACACACGTCCCCCCTGTCTCCCCCGGTTCCTACGCCTATGCTAAGAACACTGCATGAGATCTTCACTGTAAAAAAAAAAAAAAAAAGCCCACATTTGTGTTGTGGAGTGTCTGTAGTAAGTAGGTATAGCAGATCACCAACTAACCAGAATCTTGGTGGTTTGATCCCTGGCTGCGCAAGTCTGCATGGCAATGCATCCTTGAGCAAGATACTAAATGCCAAGTTATTCACTGATGCAACCATCAGGGCTGTAGAAAAAAAAAGTCCTGAATGAGGCATATAGTACAAAGTGCTTTGAGCACTCGAAATAGACTAGAAAAGCACTACACAAGAGTCCATGACTCATTGAACAATTGTGTTAACAATGCATATACAGTGGGTACGAAAAGGATTCAGACCCCCTTTAAAATTTTCACTCTTTGTTTCATTGCAGCCATTTGCTGAAATCAAAAACGTTCATTTTATTTCTCATTAATGTAAACTCAGCACCCCATCTGACAGAAAAAAATGTAGAAATTTTTGCAAATTTATTAAAAAAGAAAAGCTGAAATATCACATGGTCATAAGTATTCAGACCCTTTGCTGTGACACTCATATTTAACTCACATGCTGTCCATTTCTTCTGATCCTCCTTGAGATGGTTCTACTCCTTCATTGGAGTCCAGCTGTGTTTAATTAAACTGATTGGACTTGATTAGGAAAGGCACACACCTGTCTACATAAGACCTCACAGCTCACAGTGCAGGTCAGAGCAAATGAGAATCATGAGGGACTGCCCAAGGAGCTCAGAGACTGAATTGTGGCACAGATCTGACCAAGGTTACAAAAGAATTTCTGCAGCATTCAAGGTTCCTAAGAGCACAGTGGCCTCCATAGTCCTTAAATGGAAGAAGTTTAGGACAACCAGAACTCTTCCTAGACCTGGCTGTCCAGCCAAACTGAGCAAACGTAGAAGAGCCTTGGTGAGAGAGGTAAAGAAGAACCCAAAGATCACTGTGGCTGAGCTCCAGAGATGCAGTAGGGAGATGGGAAAAAGTTCCACAAAGTCAACTATCACTGCAGCCCTCCACCAGTCAGGGCTTTATGGCAGAGTGGCCCAACGGAAGCCTTTCCTCAAAGCAGACATATGAAAAAACACATGAAGGACTCCCAGACTATGAGAAATAAGATTCTCTGGTCTGATGAGATGAAGATTGAACTTTTTGGTCTTAATTCTAAGCGGTATGTGTGGAGAAAACCAGGCACTGCTCATCACCTGCCCAATACAATCCCAACAGTGAAACATGGTGGTGGCAGCATCATGCTGTGGGGGTGTTTTTCAGCTGCAGGGACAGGACGACTGGTTACAATTGAAGGAAAGATGAATGCGGGCAAGTACAGAGATATCCTGGAAGAAAACCTCTTCCAGAGTGCTCAGGACCTCAGACTGGGCCGAAGGTTCACCTTCCAACAAGACAATGACCCTAAGCACACAGCTAAAATGACAAAGGAGTGGCTTCAGAATAACTCTGTGACCATTCCTGACTGGCCCAGCCAGAGCCCTGACCTAAACCCAACTGAGCATCTCTGGAGAGACCTGAAAATGGCTGTCCACCAACGTTCACCATCCAACCTGATGCACTGTAGAGGATCTGCAAGGAAGAATAGCAGAGGATCCCCAAATCCAGGTGTGGAAAACTTGTTGCATCATTCCCAAGAAGACTCACAGCTGTACGAGCTCAACAGGTGCTTCTACTCAATACTGTGCAAAGGGTCTGAATACTTATGACCATGTGATATTTCAGTTTTTCTTTTTTAATAAATTTGCAAACATTTCTGCATTTCTGTTTTGTTTCTGTCAAGATGAGGTGCTGAGTGAACATTAATGATAAATAAAATGAACTTTTTTGATTTTAGCAAATAGCTGCAATGAAACAAAGAGTGACAAATTTAAAGGGGTCTGAATACTTTCCATACCCACTGTATAATCTCTCCAGTGAGAGAAGAGTTCTGGTCGTCCCAAACTTGGGTCTTCCCCAGGACCTCCTCCCAGTTGGACATGCCTGGAACACCTCACCCAGAATGTGCACAGGAGGCTTCCTAGTCAGATGCCTGAACCAGCTCAATTTGATGTGGAGGAGCAGCAGCTCTACTTTGAGCCCCTCCAAAATGGCTGCACTCCTCACCCTATCTCTAAGGGAGAGGTCAGCAACCCTTCAGAGGAAGCTCATTTCTGCCATTTGTATTCGCGATCTCGTTCTTTCATTCACTACCCAAAGCTCATGACCATAGGTGAAGGAAGGGACATAGATTGAATGGTAACTCGGCAGCTTTGTTTTCACACTTAGCTCCCTCTTCACCATGACAGACCAGTGCAGTGTCCAGATCCATCTGTCAATCTCCCGTTCCCTTCTCCTGTCACTCGTGAACAAGACCCCGAGATACTTAAACTCCTCCAACTGGGACAGCAACTCGTCCCTGAGCTGGAGTGGGCATTCCACCCTTTTTTGGCTGAGGACCAGACTTAGAAGTGCTAATTCTCAGCTGCCGGCCGCTTCACACTTGGCTGCAAATAGTTTCACTGCAAGCTGGAGGCGACTACCTGTCGAGGCCACTACCTGACGAAGCCAACCGGACCGCATCATCTGCAAAGAGCAGAGACGAAATTCTGAGGCCACCATGAAGAAGCCTTCTAACAATTGGCTACACCTAGAAATTTCAAAATCAGTAACAAAGGGCAGCCCTGGCAAAGTCCAACACCCACTGGAAATTACTCTGACTTATTCCAGGCGATATGGGCCAATCTCTTGCCACGGTTGTACAGGGAATGGCTCGCGACGAGCCAGACACCCCATACTCCTGCAGCATCTCTCACAGGATACTCTGAGGGAAACGATCCAATGCCTTCTGCAAGTCCACAAAACACATGTAGACTGGATCGGCAAACTCCCACACACACTAAAATATCCTTGAGAAAATGAAGAGTTGGGCCAGTGTTCCACGACCAGGATGAAAATCGCATTGTTCCTCTTTCCAACACCTGTTACTCTGCTTCCAGTACAGAAGGTGTGTCAGTGGGATTAAAGAGGTCCTCGAAGTATTCATTCCACCGCCTGACTATAGCCTCAGTTGAGTACAAGGATACAAGAATACCCACCGAAGCTCGCTGCCTCTCACTGAGGGCAACTCCAGACTGAAACAGAGTCCAGCCCCTCTCCAGGAGACTGCTTCCAGAGCCCAGGCCATGCGTTGAGGTGAGCCCAACTATATCTAGCCGGTATCTCTCAACCGCACGCACTAGCTCAGGCTCCTTCCCCACCAGAGAGTCAAGTCAAGTCAAGTCAAGTTTATTTATAAAGCACATTTAAAACAACGACGTTGACCAAAGTGCTGTACAAGATCTGTAACCCCAAGGACTATACTAAATAAAAATAAAAATATATAAATAAATAAATAAAATAATAAAATAAAATAAATAAATAAAGACATTAAAAACAATAAATAACATAAGAAAATTAAAAATTAAAACGTTTAAAACAAGTACCATAAAAATACCATAAAACAATCATCTAAAAGGAGGTAGCACTGCAGCCAAATGCCAAGGAAAAGAAATGTGTTTTTAATAGAGATTTAAATGTGTGTATCGTCTGAGCTGTGCGGATATGGAGAGGTAGATCGTTCCATAGCTTTGGTGCTGCTGCTGCAAAAGCTCGATCACCTCTCTGTTTTAGTCTAGTTTTAGGCCTCTGTAAGAGCAGCTGGTTCGATGACCTCAGAGCTCTTACAGGGGTGTGACAGTGAAGCAGCTCAGACAGATACAAAGGTGCCAGTCCGTTTAAGGCTTTAAAAGTAAGCAATAAAATCTTAAAATCGATTCTAAAACGGACAGGGAGCCAGTGAAGGGATGACAGGACTGGGGTAATGTGTTCATGCTTTTTTAAACCGGTTAAAAGACGAGCTGCCGCATTCTGGACTACCTGCAGGCGGCGCACAGATGATTGATCTATGCCAAAATACAGAGAATTACAGTAGTCCAGGCGGGAAGTAATAAAAGCATGAATAACTTTTTCCAGGTCCTGCTGTGGGAGATAAGGTTTTACCTTGGCAATAACTCTGAGTTGGTAAAAACTGATTTTGGTAACAGCACTTACTTGCTTCTCCATTTTAAAACTGCTATCTAAAATGACACCCAGATTTTTCACAGCATCACGACAGTGAGGAGCCAAATGACTCGGAGTGCCAGAGGAGTAGCTTGAGGGGTCAAATTTACCAAAGCATATGACCTCGGTTTTGCTTTCATTAAGATTTAGGAAATTGTTTCTCATCCAGGACTTGATGTCACTTAGACAGTTCAGCAGGGGTTCCCATGGATCTCTGCTGTTCAGTTTGATGGGCATATACACCTGGATGTCGTCAGCAAAACAGTGGAAACAAATATTATGTTTCCTAAAAATCGACCCTAGAGGCAACATATACAATGAGAAAAGAATTGGGCCCAGAATGGACCCCTGAGGCACTCCACAAGAAAGCTTTGCTGTGGTAGAAAAACAGAGAGGTGACAGTCCATGTCCCAGTAGGTCTCAATAGCTGGGGATCAGTCCGCCAGGGCCTCAACCTTTGTATACAGTGTTGGGGTAGCTCAGTGGGTGAGTAGGCAACCACGTATGCTGCATGGCTTTGGTGCAGGCGGCCCAGGTTTACATCTGACCTGTGCCCTTCGCTGTGTGTCTTCCCCCCTCTCTCTCTCTTTGCTGTATAGTATCTAAAATACCCCCCCCCCCCCCAAAAAAAAGTACCAAGTATAGAGAGATTGTACAGTTAATTGTAAGGGTGTTTGCAGTGTACTGTATGCTACTGAACATGATTTTTTTTTTTTTTTTTTTTTTTGCCTGTCATGTCTGGCAGATCTTGCAAACAGAACTGTGATCTGAATGCATTGTTGTGCCAAACATATTTGCTATTTCAAGATGAGCTCTATAGGTTCTCTATAGGCTCCTCTTGTTACTGTGTAATCCTTTATTTTATTTGAATTATTTTTAACATGCTATTTATCAAATTGTGCCAGAAATGATAGGCTTAAGAAATAGAAAAGAGAAGAGAAAGAAAAGAGAAAGGGAAAGAGGAAGAAGAAGAAAGGGAAAAAAAAAGGAGAGAAAATAGAAAAAAGAAACAGGAAAGAGTGCAAGTAAGTAAACCAAATAGTTAGCCACTTGTTAAACTTAAGATATTGACAATATCTGCAAAATTAAAGATTGTGTGGGGAAAAAATAAATAAATAAATAAATAAAAATAAAAGAAGAATAGTTATACAAACCAACCATTTTGTGTCATTATGTGGGTATATGTGTTTGTGTCATGAAATGTACTTACCAATGAAGGCAGAAAGCCGCAGCCCCACCCATCAGAACCCAGAGGCAGGCAAAGAGAATCCCAGGAAGCCCAGGCCACCAGCAGCCCATCAAGACCTACGAAGACCCGCGGCCACTCATTCCAAAGACAACCGTACACCCCTCCCAGCAGACGGAGGACGGAGGTCTCAGACGGAGTCCCAGCAGCCAAGGAGCAAGGGCACCAGAGCATTCGAGGCAACGAGAAGCCAGCCCCCCCCCAGCGGCCAGCCCCCCGCACGGCCGGCAGCAGGGCCCCAGGGCCCCTGGCACCCAAGGGCCGCCCGAGCCCCCACAGGGCCCCCCCCCACGCCGAAGAAGCCAACGCAGCCCCGCGCCGCAGCCCCCAGGGGAGCAGGTCACCACCCACATCAGAACATCCGGCCCCACCCAGGAACCAGGAGGTACCCACAACCCAGGGGGGCAGGGGGGGAGAGGCAACCAGCAAGGAGCGGTCAGGAGGCAAGCCACCGGCCCAGACCCAGGTCCAGCCAAACATACAACCACACGCACACCGGCAAGTACACCCATGTACACATTTATACACAAACACACTCTCCCACACACATATAAACATAGATACACCATATTCACTCGCCCACCCATACTCACGAAGACTGTGACAAATACAAAGACACACATTCATCCATAGCTACCCACTCTCTGAAGATGGGAGCGGAAACCACCCCAGGGCCAACAGTGACCCCAAGATGCCGCCAGCCCGGTCCCCAAGGAACCACCCGACCCCGACCCTGGGCGAGGCATAAGAAATCGGGGTGTGAGATGGCCCACCCCCCCCTCCCCCCGCCCAACTTATAAGTGTATGTGTTTATGTTGTGAATGAATGAGTTGTATAGGGTGCAGTTAAAATTGAGGGGGCAGTTGTGCCACAAGCACCAACTGCTGGACGTCAGTGCTCGCCCACACTGCCCCCCCAAAAACCCTCCATGTCTAAAATGCAAATAAAATTTGGGGACAGACAGAAATGAGGATCTGAATGGGGCCACCTCAGCGGCCGCCCCTCATCAACCTCTGTGTAACATGCCTGCCCCAAAGGTCCTATATGTATCGTGTAGTATGTGTGCATGTGTTGTGAATTATAATGTCTATAGTGCAATTAAAAAGGAGATGCAAGTGGCCGCGTGACTCTGCACGCAGCCTCTCAACCCTACACCCTACGTGTGTGTGTGTGTGGGGGGGGGGGGGGGGGGGTAAGACCAGGAAGGTGGGTAAATAATAAAAAATAAAAAATAAAAATAAAATTAAAAAAAAAAAAAAAAAAAAAACCCACCCAACCTGGAAGAAGAGAGCCAGCAGTCCACTGGCTCAGTAGGCACCCCGACCTCCCACACCCCAGCACAGGGCAGGGAGGGGTGAGCCCGGGGCCATGGTGACAGCATCCCAGAGCACTGCAGCACCTGAGACTGGTGCCACCGCCCCCATCATAGAGGGTAGCCCACTCTCACTAGACGCCCATTCACTCAACAATAGACACAAACAAGCGACAGGACATGCTGGCCTGAGTTGGAAATACGGTGCCCCGTCCCCACCAACCACCCCACCGCCGTCCCCACCCCCCACCCCACCCCCCGGCAGCGCAGGCATCCCAGGGCCCCAAAAGCGCAGACCGGACGTCCCAACGCAGGTTAGGTCAACCCACCCCACCCGGTGGCGCGCCCGGGACAGCAGAGACCCCCCAGCGCCAGGGGGGACCCACCGGGAGCCGGCACGGCCCCAGGCCCGGGGCCCCGGGGCCCAGCCCCCAAGCCACCCAGGGGAGACCAGCCAACCGACCGGGGGCCGGCACCCATCACCCCCAACACCCCAGACCACACCCCAGGACCGCAAGGCAGCACCATCCAAGCCCCCACCACCATCAACTAGAACAGGCACACAGACATCACCAGAAGGTTGCCCCAGGACTCCAGTCTCAGGAGGCTACCAGCTACACAGGCCCCCAGAGCTCCCACCCGACCGCCTACAAAGCACCTCAGGGGCAGAACCAACAGCCAACCACCCCCACTAAGTAATGGAGCTGATCAGTGGGAACCAAAGAGAGTCAAATTCCTCCAATTGATCTTTAGATGAAGCAGACATTCTCTCTAAACTAACATAATCTATTAATAAATTTCTGTACTGAGTAATACATAGTTTATTTTTTGACTTCCAATTCATAAGGATAGTTTTCTTAGCGATGCACAAGGCGGTGAGAACTATGTGTGACATATTTGACTCCATCACTGTTCTGTCCTCAATACATGTCCTGTATATATCTCTGGACAGACAGATAAACTCTTTTCTACTTCAAGACTCTGAAGACGTTGTCAGCTTGTCCACAGGTTTATTGAAGACTCAGAAAAGTGTGAAACTAAAACACATGAAAACACAAATCAGTTATATACTAATTTCTCTTAACGTACGTAAGCACAACAGAAATATACACAATTACATGAACTGCATATCTTAACATCACTGTATCTATAACCTCTTCAGTCTAGAAGATATGTTAACTTTATCAACTAACAAGTTTAAACAGTTATCATAGCTTGTTGACACACTGAACAATGTGCTCCGGCGCTAAGCCGTTCCGATCCGATTTCCCGTTACCGTCAACAAAATACACACTCGTTCCAAAAAAATACACATCTCAAAATAAAGTTGTCTTAGTGTAAAACGTACATACCCAAGATGCAATCACCACGCCTAAGATGAAAGGCAGATGTTACGCGATACTCTTACATGTGGTATCACAACACCATGTTTCTTCCGTAGCCATGCTCTCACTTCCTGAGTTAGGTCACATGACCGGAAGCTCCGTAGCTCTCTTAAAGCGACAGTACAAAACTGAACGTATTCCGTTAATCGTGTAACAGAACACTCCCCTCCTGACGTGGTTACACGTCACCCAAACAGTTATCATCTTAACTAATACAAACATCTAAACATCAGGAGGAAAAAGAAGAACTGTCTCTGAAATAGGTCTAAGAAAGAACGCGTTTCCACCAGGTTTCATGGTTTTCACTTCCACCTGGCGTACTCTTCCGTCCTTACTCGGAAAAGTCTTGGTTACCAGTCCAAGGGGCCACTCATTTCTCGGTGCTTGCACGTTCTTGAGAAGAACAACACTTCCTTGTGTGATATCCGGATGAGTGGAATGCCACTTCTTGCGAGGCTGTAGAGTTGGTAGGAACTGCTTCCGCCACCTGTCCCAAAAGGTGTTGGACAAGTGTTGCACTTGACGCCACTGACGTTTGTAGAGGTCCGACTCTCCAAATTCCCCTGCAGGAACTGGAACACCGCTAACCTTCTGCGTTAGAAGAGCAGTTGGCGTAAGTATGAACCGATCATCAGGATCTGTTCCCACAGGAATGAGAGGTCTGGAATTTATAATAGCTGTGACCTCCGCCATGAAGGTCACCAACACTTCATGAGTGAGTTTGTCTTTGAGTTGAAAGAACATGGAATCCAGAATCCTTCGAGCAAGACCTATCATCCTTTCCCATGTACCACCAAAATGGGATGCGTGTGGTGGATTGAAGGTCCACGAACAACCTTGATTTGACAGGTAAGTCTTCACCTTCGTCCCGTCAATGTTCGAAGGAATCTTCAAGTCTTTACAGGCACGGACGAAGTTTGTGCCGCGGTCAGACCGAATGTGTTTCACAGGTCCCCGCACAGCGAGGAAGCGTCTCAGGGCGTTGATGAAACTAGAGGTGTCCAGAGTCTCGATGACCTCTACGTGAACTGCCCTTACACTCATGCATGTGAAGATCACCGCCCATCGCTTGCTGCATGAGAGACCTCCTCTAATATGCCGTGAGGCAACGACCCATGGACCAAACACATCCAAACCTACATTTGTAAAAGGTGGGTCTGTTGAAAGACGATCTGATGGCAGACTAGCCATTTTCTGGATGCAAGTTGGAGCTCTTAGTCGTCTACAGGTGACACAAGAGTAGACGATAGGATTGCTTTTGTTAATTTCCTCCTGCCTCTGGATGCATTTGATTTCTTGCTCATACTCTTCCTCTTGTGTGGCTCGGATGATGATTGTCAGTGCTTGTTCCGACTCATCTGCTGTAAACTCTGAGTTGCAGTAATGCCAGCCCTTACAAGAGCCCTTTGCCTTCCCTGCGGTGTTGAAGGCTCTGACTATGTGTACAAGACGAGTAATAGCTCGAGTTACTGCCTTCCAACTGGAGAACTTGGCAAACCTTTGAGACCCAAGTTGGTTGGCTGAAGTTGCAGTACTCAGGGTAGACACAAGAGGTCGAATGTCTGGGTCTGAAGTAGGATCAACCAGACCAAAAGCATTTCCAGACTTGTTTGTTTTTCCTGAGGTAAAGAATGGTGGCCCGGTTAACCAGTTTGTGTCCGTCAAACGGCTTGCTGGGACAAAGCGTGTTGCATGGTCTGCCGGGTTTTTGTCCGTCGACACATAACACCACTGGTCTGGGCTGGAAGATCTCCGGATACGAAGTACCCTGTTGCTCACGTAGACGTAGAAACGTCTAGTCTCATTATGTATATATCCCAAGACTACCTTGCTGTCTGAGTAGTAAGTCACTGCATCAAGCTTTAGGTCCAGTTCTGTTGAGATGAGTTCTACTAGCTCCACAGCAAGTACTGCTGCACACAGCTCTAACCTAGGGATTGTGTGCTCTGGTCGGGGTGCTAGTTTTGCTTTCCCCATTACAAATCCCACGAAGTTGTTCCCAGCTGAATCTGTGACCTTCAAGTACGCGACTGCTGCGATGGCCTTAATTGAAGCATCACAAAACACACATAACTCTCTTCTCACAGCACCGGAGGTTGATGTTGGGGTGTAGGGCCTCGGAACTGAAAGTTTAGATAGCTCTGTCAAAGAGGCTCTCCATGATGTCCAAACTCCTTCCATCTCTTGAGGCAATGGAGCATCCCAATCCCCGTTCTCCGCTGTAAGCTCCCTGAGGATAGCTTTGCCTTGTATTGTGACTGGCGCTGCGAATCCTAAAGGATCATAGAGGCTGTTGATGGTGGACAAGACACCCCGTCGAGTGTATGGCTTAACCTCCTCTGAGACAGTGAAGAGGAAATAGTCGGTTTGGAGGTCCCACTTGATACCCAGACTGTGTTGTGTCGGTAGCACGTCTGCATCCAGGTTAAGATCTTTAAAGTCGCTTGAATGATCGCTCTGCGGAAAAGCCTCCATGACCTTTCTATTGTTCGCTGCGATCTTGTGGAGTCTCAGGTTTGACTTTGAGAGAGTGTCTCATGTCCTTCTCAACAAGCTAACAGCCTCCTCAACTGTGGGCAACGACGTCAAGCCATCATCCACATAAAAGTCTCGCATCACAAAGTGCTTGACATCTGGGTCCACATGGAAGTCGCTGAGCTGGACTGACTGGTGCAGGCAATGAATAGCCACAGAGGGTGATGGGCTGTTTCCAAACACGTGTACTCTCATGCGATATTCTACAACGTCTTTGCTAAGATCGTTGCCCTGGAACCAAAGGAACCGCAGGAAGTTCCTGTCTTCTTCCCTTACCAGGAAACAATAGAACATCTGTTCTACGTCTGCTGTGAACGCAATTGCTTCTCTTCTGAAGCGAATCAGGACACCAAGCAGTGTGTTGTTCAAGTCAGGTCCCGTTAATAGGGTGTCGTTGAGCGACACACCATCGTATGGGGCGCTTGAATCGAACACCACCCGGATTTTGTCTGGTTTTCTTGGGTGGTAGACGCCAAATATTGGCAGATACCAACGTTCTTCATCCTTGCCGAGAGGAGGAGCTAACTCCGCATGACCATTTTCAAACATCTGCTCCATGAACCTGAGAAAGTGATCCCTCATTTCGGGTTTCCTGTCGAGGTTGCGTTTAAGCGACATAAGACGTTTCAGTGCCTGGGGCCTGTTGCCAGGGAGACGTTGGCGTGGCGATTTAAAGGGCAACGGAGCGATCCAACTACCGTCTGGGTCCCTTGTTAATCCCTCATCCATTATCCTTATGAATGCAATGTCCTGGACTGAGGGAGCCACTTGGTTGTCATCCCTGCTGCGCTCAAACACTGTGCGTCCCAGGTGACCTGTTTCACAAGGACTGCCTTCTTCAGGTGATGCTGGCGGATGTTTGAGGACCTGAATGTCACTGTATTTCTCCTTAATGTGGAATACATTAGGACACGGATCAAAGAGGGTAGGACGTTCCAACTCTGTGGTGTGTGTATAGAACGCCCTGACTGTAGGTGGTCTGTGAACTCTTCCAAGACACACATTACCAACAATAACCCACCCAAGATCCAACTTCTGAGCATAGGGTTGGTTGTGCGAGCCATTCACCTGCTTGCGGACCTTATGGACTCTGATAATGTCTCTGCCCAAAAGGAGAATTATTTGAGCCTGTGAGTCAATCTCTGGGATGAGATGGGCTACTGATTTCAGGTGTGGGTGATGAACAGCTGCGCTGGGGGTTGGTATTTCATCCCGGTTGTTAGGAATGTCATTACATTCAATGAGACTTGGTAGTGGGATCCTCACTGTTCCATCTAGTGCTTCCACTTCAAAGCCACTGGCCCGTCTTCCCATAGTCTCCTTTTCTCCCGCACATGTCCTCAACACGTAAGGAGCACTTGGGCCTTGGTTGTTAAACAGATCGAAAAACTGAGAGCGAGCCAGCGAGCGGTTGCTCTGTTCATCCAATATTGCATACAGCTTCACCGCCTTTTCTCGCCGGCCGGCGGGGTACACATTCACAAGACAGATCTTAGAGCAAGATCTACCCGATAGATTTTCACCACAAACCTTAGTGCATTTGCTCGTGACTTGCGATTCCGAAAGGTTTTCCTCCTCCCCGCCGTGCTCTTGAGGCGAGGCTTCCTCTCTAGTCCATGGAGCAGGTCCGGGGTGAAGTGCTGAGTTATGCCTGTCACTCTTACATTCTGCACACTGGACTTTAGTTTTACAGTTTCTGGCGATGTGTGTGGATGAAGCGCAGCATTTGAAGCAGACATTCTTCTGTCTCAGAAATGTTTTACGCTCCTCCATGGTCTTTTCTCTGAATGCACGACATTTACTTAAGGGGTGTGGCTTCCTGTGGATAGGACACTGTTTCTCTATGTTTTCAGAGTTTGTTGGAGGCTCACCAGTCTCTGTCACCGTTTTGAAAGACGTCTCAGTTTTGTGGACGGAGACCTCACTGTATTTGTTTTGTCTCCAGACTGACTTCTCTGTCTTTGGGAGAATGTCTGTGTAAGAGGTGAATTTAAAGCTTGGGTCATTCCTTATCCTCGCTTCCTGACCGATGAACTCCACAAAGCACACAAAGGGTGGATAAGAAACACGATTTTGCTGCTTGTAACATGCACCAACTGAAGCCCACTTTTCCTGCAGATGAAATGGGAGTTTTTGAACAATCGGGTTGACCCCTCTTGCTGTGTCGAGAAAGGCAAGACCAGGTAAGTCTCCATCTGCTTTTGCTGCCTCGAGTTCCATCAGCAAATCACTTAACTTTGTCAGTTTTGAGTAATCCCGGCTTGTGATCTTAGGGAAAGAGTCAATACGCCTGAACAGGGCGTCCTCTATCGCTTCTGGTGATCCATATATTTGATCGAGTCTGTTCCATGTCATAGCAAGCCCTGCTGCTGGGTGGTTAATATGAATTGCTCTGATCTGCTCCACGTGCTCTGAAGACTCCTTACCAAGCCACCTGAGCAGTAGATCCATTTCCTCACTTGGCGAGAGGGTCAGACCTGCAGTCACGGTGAGAAAGGACCGTTTCCACGCTCCGTAATTCTGTGGCCTATCGTTGAACTGCAATAAGCCTGTAGCCACTAGCTCACGACGCGCTAAGTACTTCACAAAGTCGTTCGTGTTTATGCCACCGTCGTTGACGTCAGGAGATACTGGGTATGATGTCAAACTCGGGCGCTGCATGGGGGAGACAAAATCTCTATCAAACTTGACTTTACGTGATGCCGGGCTGTACTTATCTTCATAAGCGTAGGGCTGCTGTAAAGTAGAGTGAACTGCACCGTTTCGCCCTGGCACGAACGGTTTTGCTTTTGGCTTGAGGTGTGAGGCGCTGAAGCCTGTGCTTGGCTCTGCCTTTACAGGATAAATGTCCTCGCCTAGCTGTTCAGAATCCTGTGAAAGTTCTGAACCTTTGACTTTAGCCTGGTCGACCACATATTGTCTTGTGCGTTCCGTGGCTTCCAAGGGAGAGGAGTCGAGATTCAGTTTGCAGCTGTGTTTCTCACTTGCTCCATCGACAGCTGCTTCAAGTGCTTCTGCCTCTGCAATGGCTGCAGCAGCTTCTTTTTTATGACTCAGCATTTCTATGCTTGCTTCTAGCTTAGCTTTCTCCAGTTTTAAGCTTACTTCCTCTTCTAGAAAGGTAAGGCGTGCCTTAGCGGCCTCTGCTCTTGCTCTGGCCTTGGCTGCCGCTGAGCCAGTAGAAGATGCTCTGGATACTGATGTTGCAGCTGACACTTGAGAGCGTGTCTTTAACGATGACGCTTTTTCTGCCATGGCGTAGGTTAGCGTTGTAGCTCCACTTTACTGCTTCTGTGATGACTATTCACATGCCACATGTGACCAGGTAAGTAACACTGCGCTTGTCTTGTCCGCTAGAAAGCCTTGGTTTCACTGTTCTGTCCTCAATACATGTCCTGTATATATCTCTGGACAGACAGATAAACTCTTTTCTACTTCAAGACTCTGAAGACGTTGTCAGCTTGTCCACAGGTTTATTGAAGACTCAGAAAAGTGTGAAACTAAAACACATGAAAACACAAATCAGTTATATACTAATTTCTCTTAACGTACGTAAGCACAACAGAAATATACACAATTACATGAACTGCATATCTTAACATCACTGTATCTATAACCTCTTCGGTCTAGAAGATATGTTAACTTTATCAACTAACAAGTTTAAACAGTTATCATTGATTTTTTTTTTTTTTTTTTTTTAGCCTGTCATGTCTGGCATCTTTCACAATCGGAATGATGATCCGAATGCACTGATGTACCAAACATATTTGCTTTGACAAGAACAGCTCTATTTGTTTCCTATAGGCTCTTCTTGTTAATGTTTGCAATTTTATTTTTATTTATTTATCTTTTTATTTAGTTATTCATGCCAAGTCTGACAGGCAACAAGGAAGGGGCAAGAACAAGAGGTGGGGGGGAGAAAAGGGGGGGGGGGGAGAGAAAAGGAAGAAAGGAGATAGAAAAAAATAAAAAATAAAAAAAAATAAAAAAAAATAAAAGGGGTTGATATACTCACTCACACACACACACACACACACACACACATCCATACACACACCCATATGCACCTACATATACACACACACACAAACACACACACACAAGTTTATTGTTTGTAGTAATGTGTGTGTATGCGCCTTTGTCATGCAATGTATTCGATAATGAGGGCGAGAAACTGCAACCATGCCCCCCGCGATCCAGAGGTAGATAGGGAAGGACCCAGGGGACCCAGGCCATCCACAGCACAGGAGCTCAGAAGACTTGGGGCCACACATCCCGATGGCAACCGCGTACACTCCCCAGAAGAGGAAGGAGGGAGGCTACAGACGGAACCCCCACAATCCAGGGGCTAGAGTCCAGAGAGCCAGAGACGACGGGCAGCCCACCCCCCCCGGCAGGCCGGCACCCCCAGCACGAGCCAGGCATGCGGCCCCCGAGGCCCCAAGCGCCCGAGAGCAGCCCGACACCCGGCAGAGCCCCCCCACGCGCCAAAGAGGCCCAAGCCACCCCCAGGCCACGGCCGCCAAGGGAGCAGGCCAAAAACCATGCCGAGACATCCGGCCACACATCCCGGGACCCACGGGCACCCACACCCCAGGGGCGGCAGTGACGACCAGTGGGGAGCAGCGTGGAGCGGTAGGGAGGGGTAACTCCCACCCTCCGTGTCCCACCGGTGCCAAGGCTTGGCAAGCCACCCACCCTTAGCTTGTTGACACACTGAACAATGTGCTCCGGCGCTAAGCCGTTCCGATCCGATTTCCCGTTACCGTCAACAAAATACACACTCGTTCCAAAAAATACACATCTCAAAATAAAGTTGTCTTAGTGTAAAGCGTACATACCCAAGATGCAATCACCACGCCTAAGATGAAAGGCAGATGTTACGCGATACTCTTACATGTGGTATCACAACACCATGTTTCTTCCGTAGCCATGCTCTCACTTCCTGAGTTAGGTCACATGACCGGAAGCTCCGTAGCTCTCTTAAAGCGACAGTACAAAACTGAACGTATTCCGTTAATCGTGTAACAGAACAATCACTAATTCACTGATGTCACCTAAGATGCATAGTCTGGGGGAAGTTGGGACGCGACAGCTAAACCATGTGGATAGGTCTTTATATATCCTTTGCCAAAATCTCTGAACAGGTACACAAGACCACAGAGCATGTAGATAATTCTCCTCTGAATTGCTTGTACAGTGGGTGCATATGTTTGAATGTGTAAGGCCCATTTGGAACATCCTTTGTCCAGTATAGTGTGTTCTATGGAGAATTTTATATTGTAAAAGTTGTACTTGGGGTCTTTTAGTCATTTTGAAGATATTTAAACATATTTCTGTCCATAAATTTTGATCTAGGTTAACAGAAAGATCACGCTCCCATTTTGCAATTGGGAGGGAAACTGAATCATAAGTTTTCAGTAATAATTTATACAATTTTGACAACAATTTTGGGGTATAGAGGTTAAGAAATTCTGTTACCCATGTAGGTATTTCTAGATTCAACTGATTAAGGTTAAATCTTCCCTGTAAAATGGACTTAAGTTGTTGATATTCCAGAAATCTACCGTTGCCAATTCTATATTTTGACATAAGTCCTTGGAATGTAATAAGGTTTCCATCTTGGATAATATGTTCTAAAGTATTTACACTCTTATCACGCCATAACGGAAAATTCAGCATTTTCTTTTTCTGACAAATATCTGGATTGTTCCAAATCGGTGTTAGCTTACACACTCAGAAAAGTTTGACCACCATCTACTTAAAAAAATTATGGCAACAAAGTGACACTTAATATAATTGAGTAGATTTTAAGAGCTCCAACTTTAAGTAAAAACTATTGATTTAATTAAGTAAATTTAAGTAAAACTATTAAATAGGAAATAATGAAATCATCGGTTAAAATATGTTGGATTTACTAATAGTTTCACAAATTTTGAGTAAATCCAAACCAATTTTATTGCAAAAACTGATAAATATTTACTAAATATCTAAAAGAATTTAATTTAGATATACCAAATATCTGTAAAAAATGATTTGGATTTACTAATTTATTAGGTTGAATTAATTTATATTTACTAATTATCTGAATTAAATTAATTCATATTTATTAATTTTGCTGGGTAAAATTGATGCTATATTTCTAAAATTCTGAATAAGATTTATTTAAATTGAATAAATAAATCAAGTTTCATAAACTTATAACTTGTATCAGTGTCACTTAATTCAGCACATTTTAACTGCAACTGTTGGTTATGTTTACTTAATTGTTCAAATTCTCTTTGAACTAGTACCACGTCTTAAAATCTATTTACATCTCTCTGTTGAATCTACTTAATATCATACCTTCTTTTTTGCAAGAATTAATTAAAAGTCAGTTAAGAAATTATCACTTAATATACAAAACCAGCAAGTATACATTTATTTAAGTAATTTTGCTAACATACACATTTTTATCCTTTTCTTAAACCATGTTTGTGTAAAACTTAAAAGTACAAAGTGAATAATTTATTTGTGCCAATTCAAAATTCCTCTATTAAAAACATGCAACAATTATGTATCCCTGGTGTACACAGCAGAGTCACAAAAGCAAGCCCCTCAATAAGTATGAAAAACTGACTTTTTTACGAAATGCAACACTGAAACTCAGACATGTGACAGTGAACAAAAAACACTACATCAGAAAAAAAGATTTGTTTTCAAATGGTTTTCAAGAGTGGCAAGAACTTTGAGGCCCACAACCAGAGTGATAAAGTATTTCTGTAGGCAAACAAAGACACCCTGTATTTGAGGCAGAACAATTGCACAGGTTGACTTCTTAAGTGTCAGATCTGTACAGCAAGTGCTTACAAATTAAGAGTTGCACAAAACAGATGGTCAAACAATTTTGTCCATCTTCATATTGGAACTGTGAGGTGGTTTAAAGTGAAAGTGGACTGTATTCTGTCACTGATATCCATAGATCCTAAGCTGGTGGCAAAGTCTGTCGTGTATTTTTATCTTGATGACATCAGTATTTTATATCAATATTTTTATATCATGTATTGTTATATATATATTAATCACACACTCTAATTAATGGTCACATTATGTATTATTTGTCACCTATATTGTCACTCACACACTGGAGCACTGCATAGGTAGGTGGAAAAGGCCTGCTCTGCAGGCAACCTGGGATTTTTCCATTAAGTAATGCTAGCCCCCACCTTTGTGAGGAGCTTCACCTTTTACCCAGTGCACTTTTGACCCAGCTTCTCCCGAGGGGAGGGGAGGAGGCGCACCTGGACTTCGGACCGTGGGAAAGATGGGTTTTTGCTAGCCCCCCTGAGATCAATTCATAGAACTGTTGCTTAAAAGAGCATCTTAATATGTCCCCTCCCCTGATAACAGCTGCAGGAGGTGTGAGATTGGGCTATATAAGGGCATGGCAAACTTGGGAGGGAGCGCTCTTCTTTGCTCTTCCTCTCACCCGTGTTTGCAGCGGCTGCAGGCTCTCACTCCCGAGAGGGCTTCGTTTTTATATTCTGTTAAACTCTGGACGTTTATTTCTTTGCTTTTCTACCACCTTATAACAGCACCAAGGCACTCACTCTCGGGAGGCTTTTTGCTTTCTTGCATTTTGTTTAACTTTTGCTATCTTGCATTTTGTTTAACTTTTGCTATCTTGTATTTTGTTTAACTTTTTGCTATCTCGAACTTTGTTTAACTTTGTGCTTCAATAAATCCTGGAAACGAAACCTGCTCATCTCCAGTGAGTTTCTGTGAAGTGTGGAGCTTTTCTCAAGGTGCATTTGCTCCCATTGGTCTCCCCTCCGCCTGGTAAGAGCAACAGGGGGAGAGAGCCGCAAAAAAACCCGACATCTTGGCGACCGCGGCAGGACTCCGAGATAAGAACAGCTGGAGAGGTACCTAGGGTTTGGACGGAGCCTCACGTTGCTACGGAGAACACCAAAAGCGCGCAAAAGTAAGTAAAGCAGTTTTCTGCAACAATGGTGTTGTCCGGGTGACTGAGACTTCCGCCCAAGTTCCTGGTTACACTTTCAAAATAAAACAGCTGTCTTGCTCTGGATAAAGAATTTGTAAAATTTAAGGGTTTTGTGGTCGGCTATTTTGAGCTAAAATGGTCTAATCTGGATAAAAGGAGACTCCTGGATTGAGCAGGTGTTGTGTTTGGGGTTTTTCTTGCTTTGCTGAACTCTGGAGTGGAATGAATGCGTGTTGTGAGTGAGATCGCAGCTGTGAATGGTGTTTGTTTTGTCTGTTCGTCTTGTCGTATCTGTTCTGTGGTATTTATTGAGAAAGCGCTGAAGAGAATAAAGTGATAGGTCCTCGCGGAGATTTACCGCTGAGAATTATCCGGTCCAAACCTTTATCTTGGGCCGGACGAGCTCAGGCTGCTATCTGCCGCGGGCGATACTGCCCAGGTCGTGTATCGGAAGTAAGCTATTGGGGGTCCCATGATTAGTATTTTGAGACCTTTGCGGTAACAATGCACTGAAGATTCGGCCTGGAGGATTCACTGTATGAAAAAAAAGGAAGCTAGCAGAAAGTCGCACGGCGGTTACCGCACGTTTCATCAGAATCCGCTAAAGGTTCGGGCTCTGACGAGCGGGGGTCCACGGTCGGGGTCGACAACCAGGGGCGGATCGAGATAAGCTCTTAGGGGTAGCTCTCTGAAGGGGGAAACCTTTGATAATAAGACATCGAGGTCCGACTGGGAGATTATGACGTCAGGCACTGGATGAGTGGTGCCATTTGGTTAAGTTGTGTTTAAGTAATGTTTTGTACATATTGCCTGGGCTTGTAGTTATTCCCTGCTGTATATTCTGCTTTTGAAAAGTATAATTCATTTATCCTTGTTATTGCTGTAAATTGTGCTTCAAGAATATAACCTGCTGTGGGAGAAGGAGGAGAGAGGCTGCTGCAAGCTGCAAAGGCCTTGGCTGCGGACCTGTGTGTGTGTGTGTCTGCCTGCCTGGTATGTGTGTGTGTGTGTGGGAGAGCCTGGGATGTGTGTGTGTGTGAGCAGGAAGGGAGTTTGGGAGAGAGAGAGAGAGAGAGTGCTGTCGCTGGGCAGTTCTCTCTCTGCTCTAAGAGAAAAAAAGTTGTGTATATGTGAATAAGGAATTTATGAATTGGGGTTAATAGTAACTTTGTAACCAGTAATAGGTTAAAGATTATCGGGAGGAGCTCAAATAAAAATAGTCCTGTGAACAAAACAAAGCTCCTGCCGGAGCCAGAAGTCATTCAAACAATGTTAAATTTGATATTGGTCAAAAGAACAGCTGAAAAGAAGCAGATTAGAAAATAGGTCAGTGAGAACAAGTGACACAATTGGGAGAAATTGGTAAAAATAAGGGAGGAAATACTTGGGGAAAACTAGAAGATAGTGAAGAAATAAATAAAATCTCTAACAGCTGTAGTAGAATAATAGATAACATTATGTAATGGTAACAATAAAATAACTGGGAAATAATCGGAGTGTAGATCAAATAAATTAATAGATGTGTTCATGAACTGGTGGTCAGTGTAGTGGAGGAGTGATCTGTGAAGATGGACCTGCTGCGGGCTGCAAGGCCTCAGCCTGCAGCAGCATACATCTGTTGGTGTGTATATTAAAAGCAGAGCTTGTCTGCTTTTCTATACAATTGGTGAATGAAAAGTTTGCATAAAATTGTGGGAAATAAGTGCAAACTAGGAAAATTAATCATTGAGGTTTAAAGTTAATATTGAAGAGTGTAAAAAGTTTAAAAGTAGATAATCTGGAGGGGCTAGAAGTGTTAAATTAGAGACCAAAAGGGGAAAACAGAAACAGTTTAAATACATTTGAATAAAAGAATAACCCATTTAAAAGTGAAAAACCTCTGATAGAATAATTGGATTGATTAAAACTAATAATATAAGTAACATTAACTAGAAAAAGAGTCGAACAAAATTAAAAAGCCTAAGAGAATGGGTAAGGATGAATCCTAAACTTGGAAGAATAAGGGGAAATAAACGTTAAAATATTTGGGAGAAATTGAAAGAAGAGAAAATTAAGAGAGAATTAAATAAAATAGCTATAATAACAACAATAGTATGAATAATAAATAATAACAAAATAGTAATGATAATAATATAGCTTGGACACAAACTGAGCCTAAAATAAATAGATTTAAGTGAAAATATAAATGTAGTAGGTGTGAGTGAGGTAAAGGAGTGGTGAGAATAGATTAGAGAGGATGAAATAACAGCTGAGCCTCTGAGGAAATAAAAGAATTTCAGAAACAGATAATCTGATTATTAGAAACACATCTGTGTAACAGGTCTGAGAGACTGCAGGACACTCAGCTGATCAACCTGAAGCTTTGACACCTCACAAGAACCCTAATTTAAAACATAATTCAAGATGAAGTCAAAAGGAGTTCCTAGAAAAAGAAAAATCTGTAAGTTGGTCCTTGGGAAATTTTGTTTGGATATTTGTGTGTGTGTTCTCAGTGCAGATGATGTCTTCACCTCAGCACATTCTTTGAATACCGGAGGGTTTAGAAGAAGGGGGTAAATTGAGTTGTAATGACCTCTCTGCTGTATATCTGCCTGGTTCCAAACATAGTTATAGAAGTAAATCTGTAAGTTTACCAAATTATTAAATAAACACATTTAAAATAAATAACAAATGAATTAAATAGATTGGATGGTGCTGAGAGATTACTCTTTGAGTAAAAATTATAGCCAGAGAGACAGTTATTGGTTCACAGTGGACACTGTGTTATTCTCAGAGAGCGAGTGTGGAGCAGGAACACATGGAGACCCTCTAAAACAGGGGGGTGATCCACAGCCCCATGCACACGGTAATAAAATGGTATCCACCTCCAACCAGGAGTGTGGTGTATGCACAATGACAATGATGGACTTCCATCTCTGACTTTCACCTGGTATCTTTTAACATGGCATGTTGCTGAGTGACATATAGATGAGAATGTGTTTACTGATAGAAAGTGGTTTTGGGGTTATGATAGAGGGGAAATAGATTAAAGCAAAATTTATGGTAAACAGAAATGATGTAATAAAGTGGAGGTGAAACAAAAAAAAAAAGGAAAATTCCTGAAGTGTCTTCCTCTGCCCCATTGTGGCAGAAAATGCCTCCACTTTATTTTTTAAGTGCTTGAAGATCATTTTTGAGAAGCATGTCCTCTGAGCAAACTGCAGTGAGTGACGTCACACAAGAGGTGGACTTTTAAACAAAAACCATGAAGATAATGAGCAGAGTACATGAGCAGAATGCAATCTGTTCTCTTCTACTAACATTGTGTCCAGAGATGATTTACAGATGACGCTGCAGGTCTCCACAGCAACCTTCCTAAACAACAACAATAACAACAGCTGGACAAGGAAGAGGATGGCCTTCCTGCAAAGGAGGCAGGAGCAGAGGCTGGAAGATAATACACCAGACGGACAGCCAGCAAAGTGACGTCCAGACACACAAGAACTCTTACTTCCTGAATGGGAGGAAGGGGGAGCGCAATGTGTCTATGTGCTCCACCGTGAAGGGGGTGAGGTGTGTCTACCCATGAGCCATGGATGCTTATGGACATGGTGAGACTGGCTGATGGACTGTTTTCAACATCACAAAAACCAAGTAAGTCATCATTTCCTTTGGAGAAAATGCTGCAGGAGCTGCTCTGCACTTTGAGACATTTAAGCTCTTTGGGAGACATCCCAGTGAGCTGAGCAGAGTATTCCAGACTAACCTGCCTGATGATGTGAAACTGGAGATGCAACACACTGTATAGTGGAGTTTTTCAGGCTGCAGTATCCTGATAGCAGAGCTCTTCTAAGATAGGAGAAATCCTGACAGAGGAGGAGAGTCCAACAAAAGGGCTGCGTACATTCCAACGGAGGAGAGACTGAGAGCTGACCAATCAGAGGAAGAAGAAGGCTAAACACCTCTGATAACTGCACACTGAGGCTCAGGCTGCAGTGCTGACTGCTAACACTGCTCAGAGTCTTGCAGCTTCTTCTCGCTCACCCAGCCTGCTCCTCCTGCTGTCAGCACTACACAGGTAACGGGTGGATTCCCTGCACCAACTGTTCTTAACACTCTAACTGAATCTGCTGTGCCTGTTGTACACATGCATGTTAATCAAGGTGACAATCTGGACTTGTACACCTGAGAGGGAGAAACTAGAAGCAGATGAGAGGCAGAGTGACCTGGCGTGGAGGAAGGAGAGAACTGTCACAGCCAGGACCGCTGCTTGGACTCACTCAGCCTACTCAACAGAGGAACAACCTGCTTAGAGGTAACTTCACAGGTCACCTCCAGAGAGACTGCCACATGACCTCTTGGGCTAGACCAACAGCCTGTTGGCCATAAGGAGGTCCAGAAAGGCCTGAAGAGGAAAAGGAGCAACCTGACGTATCCTTTAATTTGTCAAGTGAGCTGACATTTCAATAAGTCTTATGAGAAAAGACATTCTGTGTTCTTTAGAAGCAAAATCGTGTGCAACAGTGATGAACTGTATGCAAACTGTCAACTGAGGAAGCACGCAGAGTGATGATGTGCCAACAGACACAGAGACTGTGTCTGGGTTCAACCTGAGGTGTTTTGGTTGCAGCCAGTGACTGAAGACTCCATGTTAAATGAACGATGGATGAAATGTGGGAGCTCTGGGTACGAATGCAAAGGAGGAGACTGAGGAGCTGAGGAGCCTGGATTGCTCTACATTTACTGTTTGATGAGAAACTGGAGTCCAAAGACTATGGACTGTGATTTGATGAGCTGATCAATAGGGGAACGTAAGAAGAAAAATGTTCTTTTGTTGATCAGTTCATTTTTACTGGTGACTACATCTACTTTGCTCCACAGGGTGTGGCTGCTGCACCTGATGGACTGAAAAACTGGTAACAAGTGTCAAATGCTGGGCCACATCTCATTGCTGATTGCTCGTGGACATACTCTCATGTACTGCACTGATGTTTAACAAGACAAAGCTTATTTTAGAGGGAATCTAACTACACAATAAATGCATGAACATTTCTAAGGACAAAACACCACCACCAAGTATGATTGAAGTGTGAATGAATAGTTTATTAGATAAACATGTGTAGATCAAATTCAATTATCATTGAACATAAGTAGTTGTTGAAACAGGTTCCATCTCAACTGAGTGAAACAACGCAGTATACTTGGCTGACTACGAGAGAGCCCTGCACAAAAATTCCAATGTGTCTGGACCTTGGTCCATGCACAGATGGCAAATTAAAATCCTTGAATCCTTGAAATGAGGGAAGGCTCAAATTTGTCCAGCCTGATACAGTTGGGCTGAAACCTGGGGTCAAATTACCTTATTAAATTAGGCAAAGTTCATTTAAGTCACATGCCATTGAAGCTATCAGGCTTAATATTGATGAGCTATTGAAGGCTGGAGTGCTTTTAAAGCTCATACACTAAAACCAAAATTCAGACAGTTACATACTGATGCAATTGCAGATTCTGATACACCTGTGGTTCCTGATCCATATCTTTGCTTTCTAACAGTGCACCAGATATTAAGTGGTATTTATGTTTAGTACTTAGTACATTCTATGATAACTGTGATAATTGTGATTAACAGCCCTAACATCTTCAACCAAATTTTAGTGTAAGATTTGAAGTATCTGAATATTCTCAGTACTGTCTCACAGCATGCAGCTGATTTGTCGTCCTCTAAAAGAACAAAATGAGAAGAATTCTTGCAATTGTGCTAACAAACCACTGAATATCTAGGAAGACAGTTTGGTGGACAGAGGACGCTAATTGTTCTCTCTCAATTAGAAACTGTGATTAAAACCTGACAACCGCAAACGGTTGGTGAATGTTGACATGTTTGGGAATGACGGGATTCAGCAGACGGTGGATTTGTGACTATGTGTTTAAAACTGCATCTCTGCTGCTTCAATAAAGCAGCAGGACAAACTAACTCTGATCCCTAGCTGCAGTGGTCGGTGGGAGCTGAAGCAACATCTGATGCACTGAAGCAGGACACGCAATCTGACCTGGCATTGGGTAATCAGATTACTTGAAACCTTTCCATTTATATGTGGCTAATAGCAGGGGCTAGGTAATAGCTGCCCTTACGCAGGATCCCAGTAGGTAAGCGGTTCCTGCCTTATTACAATATAAAATTGGATAACATGAAAGCTGGCTTCTCACCTTGCTATCAAGGTTTGATGGCAGCAGACTTTGTTTTTCAGAAACTAGGATTTTAACTCCAGGTCATCCTGTAACTCTTTGTATGCCACATCTATTGTGTGTTTTGTTTTTTGCCCGAGGTTTGTCATCACTCAAATAAAACTACGGGGTAGGAGGTAAGGTTATCTGCCCCTGAACTATTAAAGATGTAATAATGTTAACCCTGTTTCCAAAATGAACTCCTCATGATTGTGCCACAGACTGACAAATTCAGGAGCTGAGAAAATTAATGTGCATAATGAATTTATTACAGCTAATTTAATACTGCTTTTGGATGGTTCTTGCTTTAGGGATGAGTGTGGCTGTAATGTGGGCTGCACAGTTGTTTAACTTAATTCTGCAGGTGTAAGTTTTTCTACTCTAGAAGCTCAGAAGGTTGATCTGCTGAGTTCATCGCTGATCTCAGATCAAAAAGCTTTAACAGCAGCTTGTACACTGGCTACAGGTAAGACTTAATTTGTACATTGATTCAGCCTAGGTTAATGAGGTTTGTCATGCTAATGCTAATATTTAGAAATAGAGAGGATTTCACAGAGCTAAAGGCAATCCTCTAGTATATGGAGAGGCTGTGTTGCAGTTAATTGATGCTTTACAGCTTCCCAGTGCAGTGGCCATTACTTTAAAATCAAATGGCCAGGAGATCTCAAAGGTGTGATCGAGGGCATAGCCTGGTCAGAGCTAACTTTGTCTTTCCAGGAGGAGGAGAACTAAAGGGTGACACTTCACTGGACATAAGTAATCTGAATACAGAGGGGGTCAGCATGAAGCTGGAGAACAGACAGTGGAGCCGAGGTAGGAAGTTATGGTCAAGCACTCATCAGCCTCAAGGGGGAATAATTGTTGGAGGACATTAGAAAGTGAGGCTGATGATTTGCTATGTCATTAGCAATAATAATAGTATTAATACCGCTCCACATAGGTAACATAGTGCAGAAAGTGAGGTCTTTCTTGTCTAAATATGATAATATGCTTGGGTGCATCAAGTTAATTTAAAATTTATGTTATAGAATATTAAAACAATCTCAAGTGAACTAAGTGCAGTATAGTTTATATAAAACATGCTCAGTTGATCAGTCACTAAACCAACAATAAATAAATGTATACTAAGAATCAATCAGAAAAAAAGAAAAAGCTGTGTTAGCACAGTAAAACCAAGGGTACTAAACTCAAATAAATCTGTATGTAAGCAAATATAACATTTTTAAATTTTTTAAAGGATTGAGAATTTGGGCTACTCTCATGTGAAAGGGTAAATCACTCCAGAGATCAGATGTCACCACTGTAAAGGCTCTGTTGCCTCTGCTTTTCAGCCTTGAAGCAAACTGAGGAGCACTTGGTTTGTAGACTGCAGGGCTTTGGTAGGAATATAGGGTTTCAAAAGTTCAGTTAAATAACTAAGTAACACCTGATCACATCCAACATATAAAGAATTATAACTAGGTTGAAACAAGAAGTAACAAAAGTATAAATTACTCTCTCTAAGTCATGTTGTGGGAAAAAGGTCTTCATTTTTAACTAATTGGAAAAGCTCTTCTTAACAACAGGGCTGGTGTGTTTGTTGAGTTTTAAAACACCATCAAAAATCACCAAGGTTCCACATAACAGAGTGATAATAGGAGGCTAAACGATCAATAGCGCTCTCATACCCAACCAAGGTGGGGTGGTCCAAATAATATAATTTCTGTTTTGTTTTTATTCGACTTAAGAGGGTTTGTCTCCAGGCCATGAGTACATATCCCTAAGACAGTTTACTAGTGTCTGCATAGAAGCAGAAGCAGTCAGATTATAAAGGTAAGTATATTTGTAGTTCATCTGCCAAACAATGAGAGGCAATGATGTGCTTCTCCAAAGTGGAACCCAAAGGAAGCAAATATAAAGAAAAGAGAGTGTGACCCCAATAGAGAACCCTGGGGAACCCCATAATTGTTTGGGGATACAGATGACAGATACTGTCCTAAATGAACAGAAGAAACTCCTACCAGACAAATATAATGGATGCTTATCTGCTTTAGAAGTCCATCTGTAAAGCAAACAAAGCTTGCTTTGGGTCAAAGTATTATTCTAACCTATGTTAAATTTGAAAGATAAAAGATTATATGACAACCAAAATGATTAACTACAAGGGGTAACTGCATGAAATATTGTACATGATAATGCAAAATAGACTTCTGCCTTATGAAATACACTACCGTGTGATGGCAAGGACTCCCCAGGTAAGATAACAACTGTAGATGCCATCCTTTCTGTTACCCATTATAAAAGCATAAAAATGAAGAGAAGTGTAAATATAAAAACAACTTAATAAGAAGAAAGGGAGAAAAGGGAGTGCTTTACTTCAAGAAGATCTAGCATTGCATGTTATGGATATTATTAATCTTATGTTTTATGCTATAAGCCGTAACAACAAAACCTGAATGGAAGATAAGGTTCTGACAGTCCCATTCAGCCTCCCCAGCCAAGAGGCTGCCGAGCCTGGCCTCGTATTGGAGAAAATCTTGCTGAGATCCGTGACCAGCGAGGGCTCGCCCTGTCGTGGAACGGCTAAAGGAGAGAGGAGACTCAGCAGAGCAGGTATCCAGCACGGACCCAGATCTTCTTAGATCTTCTGGAAGCAGAAGGAACCATCTCGACGAGAACGCGTTGTGGGCTGAGGACGCCACCTGGATTGGAACCAAGTCGTTTGAGGGGCCTTCACGACATGATGACATCACCTACGTGACTCCTGGGAGCTGCTTCCCCAGCCAGTGGGAGTTCTGATGACAGCAGATAGCCAGTGCCACCTAACACCCGTGGCACGAGGCTCACCGGGAACAACGCTAACTAGGGGGAATCTGAGAGATCCTCCAGTTCAGAAGTGCTTAACGCATCTTCAAGCAACCAAGTCTGTGAAACAAGTCAGCTAAAGGATGAAGCAGCAGAGCTCGACAGTGACACTGATTTTGTCACCAGTAAGTGGGCTACGGCCAGGGTCGTCGATGGAGAGCAAACCAGTGAGATTCAGAAGCTCACTGCTGAGAATTGAAATTGAAGATCATCAACGATTTGCTTAGAGCAACGAAGGGGGAACAGGTGGAATGGAGGAAGTGGTCCTCACAGAAGCCTGAAGAAGATGCTACAACATCATGAGGACTGAATGATCGTCTAAAAGATGCTGACAATGTTATGAAGTCTGTCTAACACTGAAATTGTCTTTGCTATTGCCGCTATTGTTGTGTTTTCACATAGATACTATATCTCGAGTGCCTTATCTTTTGTGCCCCTAAGTATAGGTGCCTCTGACCTGTGTGGTGTGCACTGTAAGTGAGGATGCTGTGTTGGTGAGATCAGTTTGTTTGTTCTGGATTGAGATTTATTCTAGCATCCAGAGTGACGAGCACACCATGTGAGTGAGAAGATTTAGTTTGAAGCTTGCAAATGTTTATATCAATAAAAACAGCTCACGCAGTGTTTTTGCAATGTTCACCTTGTTTAAACAAATATTTACTCTTGAATTGATAAAAATACGTTGTGTTGATACCAGTAGGCATCAAAGGGGGAAATGTCGTGTATTTTTATCTTGATGACATCAGTATTTTATATCAATATTTTTATATCATGTATTGTTATATATATATTAATCACACACTCTAATTAATGGTCACATTATGTATTATTTGTCACCTATATTGTCACTCACACACTGGAGCACTGCATAGGTAGGTGGAAAAGGCCTGCTCTGCAGGCAACCTGGGATTTTTCCATTAAGTAATGCTAGCCCCCACCTTTGTGAGGAGCTTCACCTTTTACCCAGTGCACTTTTGACCCAGCTTCTCCCGAGGGGAGGGGAGGAGGCGCACCTGGACTTCGGACCGTGGGAAAGATGGGTTTTTGCTAGCCCCCCTGAGATCAATTCATAGAACTGTTGCTTAAAAGAGCATCTTAATATGTCCCCTCCCCTGATAACAGCTGCAGGAGGTGTGAGATTGGGCTATATAAGGGCATGGCAAACTTGGGAGGGAGCGCTCTTCTTTGCTCTTCCTCTCACCCGTGTTTGCAGCGGCTGCAGGCTCTCACTCCCGAGAGGGCTTCGTTTTTATATTCTGTTAAACTCTGGACGTTTATTTCTTTGCTTTTCTACCACCTTATAACAGCACCAAGGCACTCACTCTCGGGAGGCTTTTTGCTTTCTTGCATTTTGTTTAACTTTTGCTATCTTGCATTTTGTTTAACTTTTGCTATCTTGTATTTTGTTTAACTTTTTGCTATCTCGAACTTTGTTTAACTTTGTGCTTCAATAAATCCTGGAAACGAAACCTGCTCATCTCCAGTGAGTTTCTGTGAAGTGTGGAGCTTTTCTCAAGGTGCATTTGCTCCCATTGGTCTCCCCTCCGCCTGGTAAGAGCAACAGGGGGAGAGAGCCGCAAAAAAACCCGACAAGTCCTCATAGTCAAATCAAGAAGCTCTGCATTTTCAAAACATTTGTCATTGTCAAAAGCATTACATCATATCCTTCAAATCAATGTCAATAACATTTGTTTTTCTGAACAAGTCCTGAAGACTTACATGCAGCACAAAATTCTGTGCCCTCAAGTAGCCAGTAACTTGCTCTTGAGGTTGTGTACTTTTGGGGAAAGCTTTGACCCATCCAGCTCGAGGAAGAGTTTCTGAAAGGCTTCAAAAGTGTACCTGACCTCCTTGGGGTACACAAGAATCAATGCATAAGTCACAACCTTGAGCATGGCACGAGCCCTTAGAAAGTTGCCCAGGTTAGCTAGGACCTTTGTTCCATCTATCGCAATACCAATGTCCTCTTTATCCTCTGACGGATCAGTTTTGATGCTGTAGATCTTCATTGCTTGTCCAGAAAGGTTCTGTGCCACATGGTCTTCATCTGCATCCTACAATAGGAAAAAATATATATTTTAGACTGTAAAGCTAAAGATGATGGTCAAAAAACAGAGATAGAAGGATATGTGCATTTTAACTTACACAATACTCTGTAAAGAGCGGAACTGCAGATTCCCCAAAGTACAACATCAAACACTGGATGACAAGGTCTCACGTCAAGCTGACAGTAGGATTGCTAGGAGCCTAAAATGACAAATTAATATTACTGAAGATCATAGTTCAGTTTTTAACAGGACACTTAGATTTAGAGAAACCATTGTTAATAATGCAGTGCCAAAGCAGCAAGTCTTTTGAATCACTTACTGTCTAAACTTAGGTTTCAGCAGACCAGCAATCACTCCAGAAGGTAACCAGTCCTTCCATAAAACCAATACATTTCAAATGTCATGTTTATCACTTAAAATCATTGATTTTGTGGTATCACCCAATACTTTTGGCAATATAGTGTATATAGGGCACACTATTTAATTTCTGTATGTAAAGATGAAAATATTTTGCATGAACCAATTAAATGGTCACATTTTTGAAAAGGTGTGATGAACAATGTCTAATTTGGTTACTATTAAGTGCATACAAACTGCTGGAATTACAAAAGTATCCACTTATTTAACATTTTATAGACACCACAGGCTAACATTTTCTCTTAAAGATTTGATGCAAACATAAATAAAACATTATATGGTCAAACTTATGGTTACCTTCAGTAGGACAGTCCACAACCTTAATCCGATGGCCCCACCCTTTGAGTGGAAAAGGTTCAGAAGCCTAGGAGAGTATTCGTCCAGCCTGGACATGAACTTTGATTCCAGATGCACTGTTGTAATTTGGTGAAACTCATCCTGGATCTATAAGACAAATGATGAACCTGTAAATATTTGTTATTCAAAACACCTGAAGCATGCTTTATGCAGCACCGAGCTGATACCAAGCTGTCTGTGCGTCCTTGCGACTGTCCGCCATGCAACTTTCCCACACTAACAGGTGTGTGAGCTAGGTGCCCTGGTGGAGTAGAAAGGCACCAAGTGCCCAATTAGGGCGCCCTGGGCCCACTCTCCTTCTCCAAACTGACACAAAGTGTGGGAATTTGCTGGGGGAAAAGTAGATAATTCGACTATGATCTCTATATCTCAAATGACCGCGAACAGCAGAGTCTGCGCGGTTTATTATAATGCGCATAATTCGCCGGACTCAGTTGGAGCCTAGTTACTAACCTCTCACGTTAACAGCGTTAGTGTGATAAAATTTCACCACAACCAATCATCAAGAGTTTGATAACACGGAATAAATAGGGATTGAGGACATTTCTTGTGTGCCTTCGCGCTCAATTTTTAGCTAGCTTGTTGAGGTGGGGAGGGATGGAAGCTACGACTCTGAATTACAATAAACTGGACTAAATAGAACATACTGCCAGTAAACTTGTTAGGTTACTCACGGTAAAGTAATACAATATCCAACTGCTTGAACAACATAGACTTAAAGTGTTATTTTTGAAGCCTCTTACCTTGAATAAAATTGCATTCCACGGGCAGTAACACACTTCAACCAACGGTCGTGTGGAGCAGTTTCTGGCTGGGGCGGAAGTGTACGGCAGTTAAAAGCAAAGAGTTCCCATTGGGTAGAATTTACTAATTATTTGACGTTGTTGAACTTACTGATAAAATGTAATTAAATTCTACTCAATAATTTTGAGCTGAAAGTATTTTTTGAATACTAAGTAAAATTCAATTAATAAATAATTAAAAGATCATTAAATCAACATAATAATATACCAAACTACACACAGTCATTTTTTTATGAAAAAACTACTAATATTTATTTTGTAAATATTAATTTAGCCCAGTCACACTTTTTAGAGTGCAGGGGATAAGTGAAGATTTAGTTATTTTCAGAAATTCCCACCAAGCTGTCAGAGAAGTATTTATACTAAGGCTTTTATAGCAGTTATGATGTTTAATACTAGGGCTAATGAAAGGTAGATTCGAGATTTTTATTTTTCCACAAAACTCCTGTTCTAGATCCAGCCATGGGTTGTCTAATGAATTGGATTTGATCCACTTTGAAATATACTGCAACCTATTGCTTAAGAAATAGTAATAAAAGTTTGGTAATTCCAGACCTCCACTTTGTTTTGGCTTTTGTAAAGTTTTTAAGCTTATTCTTGATGGTTTGTTTTTCCATAAAAATTTTGAGATGTTTGAATCTAGTGACTTGAACCAAGGAATAGAAGGTTTATTAGGGATCAGTGAAAATAGATAATTAATTTTTGGTAAGACCATCATTTTAATGGCAGCAACTCTCCCCATGAGTGATATAGGTAAACTATTCCAACGTGTGAGATCATCCTCTATTGTTTTTAATAAGGGGATATGATTTAATCTTACCAAGTCTGAGAGCCTGGCGGAAAAATTTATGCCTAAATATCTAATATTTCCTGACTTTAGTGGGGCCCTAGGGGTTCTATGGAAATTACAATTCAGAGGCAAAACTGTTGATTTACTCCAATTGATAGAGTAATCGGATATAGATGAGAACTTATCTATCAGTGTGATAGTCTTCAAGAGAGAAGCTTGTGAATTCCCCAGGAAAAGTAATACATCATCAGCATAAAGGCTAATTTTATGGTTCATATTTTCAGTTTGAATCCCTTTAATATTTGCATTTTGACGGATTGCTGCCGCTAGTGGCTCAATGAAAATTACAAAAAGAGAGGGAGAGAGTGGGCAGCCCTGCCTAGTGCCCCTCTGCAGACTGAAGCTTTGGGAAATGAGATCATTTGTCCTAACACGTGCATTTGGGGAGCTGTGTAGTGTTCTGATCCAGTTTATAAAGGATGAACCGAATCCAAATTTTTGTAGAACTGCTAGTAAGAATTTCCAATTTACCCGATCAAATGCCTTTTCTGCATCTAAAGACACGACTGTCGTCTCTAATTTGTTAATAGAACAATAGTCTATTATATTTATCAGTCGACGTGTATTATTGGCTGAGTGCCGACCCTTGATAAAACCTGTTTGATCTGGATGTACAATAAATGGAGTAATACTTTCTAATCTTTTGGCAAGGGCTTTGCAAATTATTTTAAGATCTACATTAATGAGAGAGATTGGCCTGTAGCTGGATGGGAGTGTGGGGTCTTTGCCTGGTTTAAGAAGCAGGCTAATGTTAGCAGAGTTTAGGGTTGGAGATAAGATGTGATCACTCTGAATCTGAGTTACCATTCTGAAAAAAATGGGAGCTAGCTCTGACCAAAATTCTTTATAAAACTCGGCTGGAAAACCGTCTGGACCTGGGGCTTTATTATTTGGGAGGTGCTGTACTGCTTCACTAAGTTCAGATAATGAAAGAGGTAAATCCAGAGCTGCAGCTTGATCGTCATCTAGTTTTGGTAGAATTATATTGTTAAGAAATTCTTCCATTTCAGTATCAGATGGGTTAATCTGTGGTGAGTATAAAGCTTCATAAAAGTCTTTAAAAGAGTTATTTATTTGTTGTGGGTCATGAGTAATGTTACCAGTTGAATCTTTAATAGAATAAATAGCTGTTTTTTCTTTATTTAGTTTTAATTGGTTGGCCAGGAATTTTCCAGATTTGTTTCCATGCTCGAAGTTTTCCAAACGCAGCCTCTGCAACATAAATTGTGTCCTTTTATCAGTTATTTCATTTAACTCCAGTTTCAGTTTCCTCAGGTTGGTAATTATATGTTCTTGTGGTGAAGCAGCATAGGCAGTTTCTAAAGATTTAATTTTCTGTTCTAATTCTAACACAAGTGTTTTTTCTTTATTTTTCTTATGCGAGCAGTAAGATATTATTTTGCCCCGCATTACTGCCTTTCCTGCTTCCCAAAGAACACATGGTGATATTTCCGGAAGATCATTATTTTCTAAATATGCTGACCACTCCTTTTTGAAATAATTAATGAAATCTTGTTCTTTAAGTAATGATGTATTAAATCTCCAGTTCCTGGTTGGTGGTGTAACTTTTTTCTGTGTCAGAGAGAGAGACACCGGTGCATGATCACTGATCGTGATAGGATGAATCTGTGTGTCTGTAATGTCCATCATCATGGAGCTGCTAACTAGAAAGTAGTCTATGCGGGAGTGGGAGTGATATACTGGTGAGAAAAAACTATAATCCCTCAGAGTGGGGTGATGTGAACGCCAAGCATCACAAAGACCAAAATCCTTCATGTACTGTTTAAGAATGTCTGCAGACTGCCAGTTCCTCTGATTCACTGCTGTACTGAGCCTGTCAATATCTGCATTAAGTACCAGGTTGAAGTCTCCTCCTATTACTAGTGTGGTGTCAGAGTGATCAGAGAGTGAGGTGAAGAAGTATGAAAGAAGGAGGGGTCATCAACATTTGGTCCATATATGCTAGCAATACATAAATCTGTATTCTGAATAGATAAATTAAGTATTATAAATCTACCTTCAGGGTCTATTGTAGTGTTGCTAATGTTAAAGTTTATCTTCCTGTTAATCAGTATAGCTACACCTCTTTGTTTGGAGTTGTAGCAGGCTGAGTAAGTGTGAGGGAACTGTGGAGAGGAGAGAGTGTGCACAGATGTTTTGGACATGTGTGTCTCCTGTAAAAGAACAACATCTGCTTTTAAGTCTTTTAACTGATTAAAAATTTTTAGTCTTTTTTCCCTCGAACCAGCTCCGTGTACATTCCATGAGACAAATCTGAGTGTGCTCATGTTTAACCTAACTAATGGGCTGTTGTGTGCTCACTAAAGATGTGTGTGTATATGCGCTGTATGTTGGTGGGTGTGTGTGTGTGTATGTGTGCATATGCTCTGTATGTTGGCGTGTTGGCGTGCTAATTGCAGAAATAAAAAAGACGTGAAAAAAGTGACCTGAGTGACATAAGACTGAAATAAGAAGAGGAGGAAAAAAGAGGAGGAGAAGAAGAAGAAACATCTTTTAAACAAAACAAACAAGTGATCACGGCACTATGCTCATTAATCGGCGTTATTGGTACTATTTAGACAGTTGAATATACATTTAGAGAACTGCAGAGAAAGTAGAAAAAGAAACAAACAAACAAAAAAAAAAAACTCAGAAAAGAACGTTAATATGGACACAGATCACCTGAACGATCAGTAGAGCCATGGCGTGGTGCTTTTGTCGCGGTAAAGCTGTCCATTTACATACAGTTTGTCCACGGCGATGACAGCTCGGGAGCCTCCCTGCATGAGCTTCTTCCGGATGGGGAACAGGACCTTGCGTCGCTCCAAAATCTCCTTCGGAAGCTGGTCGTTGACGCTGAAGTCCGTCCCTCTCAGCTCCCGGCCGCGGCTCTTCACCAGCTCTTTTTGTTTAAAGTGTTCGAATTTGGCCACGATCGGTCTGGGTCTGCGTGCTCCGGGTCGCTTTCCTCCCAGGCGGTGGACTCTATGGAAGGCGATGGTCTTCACGGTGTCATCCGGGAGCTTCAGGTGAGTTTGGATAAACTCCTTCACTGTAGCCTCCAGGTCCTCCTCTGCCTTTTCCGGAATACCTGAAAACACAAGATTTTCTCTCATGCTGCGGGCATGAAGCTCGATAATAGATTCTTTAATTTTCTTATTTTCAGCTGAGAGCCGGGTCGTTTCCTCGGTGAGGGAATTCACCGACTCTTTGAGGACAGCGTTTTCAGCAGCCAGTGTTTCCACCTGATGCTGGCTGAACTTGACTGACTCCCGCAGGGCCTGAAACTCCTTGTGGAGGATTTCAACCAGGGCCAAGCGGGCGTCAAAGCTGGACAATTTGTTATTAATGGACTCCAGAATTCCCACAATATTAGTGGTGGGTGGCGATACCGCCTCTAGGGAATCTTCGGGGCGGCTTCTTTTCGTGCACGGAGTTCCCTTGCTGGTGGAGGGAGTCGACGTCTTGTCAGGTTTCCCCATAACGACTCGCTCAAAACACCCATCAATGTAACGCAACAGACTGTCCAGGTCCTCTTCACAGTCCTCCAGATTGCTGCAAAAAATTTAAGTTAGGCTGAAAAAACTATCTAGATTTGTTAGTTTTAAGCCTGTCTACTTTATAAATTGGCGGAAAAAAAGCTAATCACTCAAATGTTTGCAAATGGAATCACGCCGCCATTGGCGATTCTGCCGAGATTCACAAAGTCTCGCGTGACTACAGCATAGTCTACCTGCGATAGTCCGAGGTCTAACTTGGCTTCTGAACATGATTTTGATAAAATGCTTGTCTGAGATTGCTCTAGATTAAGTCCTTTAATGCAAAACATACGCTCTTCATGCAGTGCAAAAATTGTTTACATTAATCCATACTCGACTGGGCTTTCTGTTTGTGTAAAATCAATGTTATGATTTTCTAATATAACTTGTTAAGAGTTGCTTGAATTAATCACCTGTGCAGTTTATCTGCTCCTATTCTGGTCTTGGAGCCACACCCTTTATCTCTTGGAAAAGTGTACATGGTTCTCTGGTCACATATGCTACTTTCCCACCGCCGAGGTTCCGGAGCCGGAGCAAGTTCCCGTGCCGATCCCAAGGAACCGGCGAAACGATTAAGAACGGGCCCACGTTCCCACCGCGTTTCTGTGAACTGCTCCTTTACGTATGAGCGTGGGCGGGTCCTCGTCTGGACACGGAAGCTGAAGCGCACAAACGTGGGAGAACACGCTCCCCTTTCTGTGCTGCAAATATGTTTTACGGTCCAAAGCAAACTACTGCAGCATCTGTGTGCAGCACAGAGGGAAACACAGACAGCGATTAGAGCAAGACGACAAGTACGCACTTTGTGTCCTTTTATCTGTGATACAAACTGATACAAATCTCTGGAGCTTGAAAAAGGCGACTGGACTTCTTTTTGTTTCTTGAAGACGTTTCACCTCTCATCCGAAAGATGAAAGAATAGGAAGGACAAGAGGAACAACATTGTCATCCCATATGTGTCAGGCTTGTCAGAGAAACTCAGAAGAATTTTCTCCAAGCATGACATCTCAGTATACTTCAAACCAAGTCACACCCTAAGACAAAAACTGGTTCATCCCAAGGACAACCCCCCCAAACACAAGATCAGCGATGTAGTGTATGCTGTTCAGTGCAGTGAAGAGTGCTCGGACCTCTACATTGGTGAAACCAAACAGCCTCTTCACAAACGAATGGCACAACATAGAAGAGCCACCTCAACAGGACAAGATTCAGCAGTACATCTGCATCTGAAGGAAAAAGGGCACTCTTTTGAGGATGCCAATGTTCACATTTTGGACAGGGAAAACAGATGGTTTGAAAGAGGAGTGAAAGAAGCCATCTATGTCCACTGTGAACAACCATCATTGAACAGAGGAGGTGGATTACGTCACCAACTTTCCCCCGCTTACAGTGCTGTCCTGAGCTCCCTTCCCAGATGTCTCAACCCCCATTCACACCTTTGTTCCAGTGACCTCAATAGGCCACAGGAAACAATGGAGCGGAGTCCTAAATTGGTTTCAACTGAAACCACTGATTAAATATGACCCACGCCCCCTTCACACCTGGGCACATGTGTTCACACACATGATCAATAGAGGGTCATAACCACCTCCAGGGGACTACGCCCACAGGGGTTTAAATACCTGGGTCTCTCCACCATTTGGTTGAGAACTGAAGAAGCCTTTCGGATGAGAGGTGAAACGTCTTCAAGAAACAAAAAGAAGTCCAGTCGCCTTTTTCAAGCTCCAGAGACTACTATGACCTGGATGACTGAGAATCTACACAGACAAACTGATACAAAGCAGCAAGTTCAGCCTTAGAGCCCAACCTAATTCACAGCCGTGAAAATCGCTTCGCTTTTCTCATGTAATATGGTAGAAAACTTGATGTTGAGACGGCAGAGTCACGCCCTTCTGCCGCTTTCAGCACGCGTTCCTGGTTCCAGACCAGCTAGTTTGCGGGGCCGGATTTGAACCCGTTTTTGTCTTTTTGTCTTGACCCTGACCTCCTGTGTTTTTATATTAAGTTTTATTCCCAATGTTGTGACTAGTCTGTGTCTCGGTCCCGTGTCTGTGTGCCAGTCCCCTGTGTCTAGTCTGCGTGTACCATGTTTAGTCACTTCCTGTTTTATTTTGACAGTCTTGTGTTCCCTGTGCTTTGAGTTTAGTTTTGCTTCCCCTGTTATTAGTTTCATTTGCTTCACCTGTCGTGCCCTGCTGTTTCCTCTTGCCCTGATTACCTGATGTGTATTTAAGTCCTCAGTTTTCTTCTGTTTATTGTTGCGTTGTCTATGTACCAGCTTTGTGCTATACAGATTCAAATCAAGCAACCAATACAGTTCAAAACAAGAGAAGCAGGAATAAAAGCAAAGTCTCAACATGCATTAAAAGCCAAAGAATAAAAACATATCTTAAGAAGGGTTTTAAAAGTAGACAATAAAGGGGCATTTCTAATGTTTAACAGCAGATCGTTCCATAATTTGGGAGCAGCAACACTGAAAGCTCTGTCTGAGCTTCAATTTCGACTTCGGTACCTCCAGAAACAGCTGATCAGCTGACCTGAGGCAGCAAGCTGGAAGGTATGGGTTAACCAGCTCAGAGAGATAAGATGAAGCAAGACATGTAAACATTTAAAAACAAATAAGAAAATCTTAAACTGAACCCTAAAATGCACTAGCAGCACGCAGCTTCAGATAAGATGGGGCCTGATTATTCAAGACCTTGTATGTGAGGAGAAGGATTTTAAATTCTATTCTAGATTTAACAGGGAGCCAATGAAGAGAAGCCAATATGGGAGAAATCTGCTCTCTCTTTCTAGTCCCTGTCAGTACTCTAGCTGCAGCATTTTGGATCAGCTGAAGGCTTTTCAGGGAGCTTTTAGGACAGCCTGATAATAATGAATTACAATAGTCCAGCCTAGAAGTAATAAATGCAGGAATTAGCTTTTCAGCTCATTGGCCATGGCTGAAATGAGTACAAGCTGACTTTTATGTATCTCCTTATGGAACAAAGATATTTAAATCCTTTATCTCTTATAACTTTATTATGAAAACACATTTTCATAACCCGCGTATATGGGAGAAATTATACATTCCAAAGCCTTATGTGAAAATAATTTTAGGACATACGTGACAATAATATATCACTTAGCCTTGTGTTAATTGTGCTCTCACTGCCAACTCCATTCTTCAGCCCATCCATGAAAATCCTGTAAAGTAGTTTCAATAACAAAATAAAGTTCATTCTAATTCTGCAAAAGGCATTTTAGCGTCCTTTATTCATCAGAAAGCTCAGTTCAGTTCTGCAGAGAATATGGAAATAGGAGGAGCACAGAAACTGCCCCTGGCTGAGGCACTGAAGAAAAAGGGAGGACAAAGATAAATACTGTGCGACACAAAGAATAGGATTAGCAGCTTTGCCTCACTGTAATGATGGAGGAAACTGAACTCTGCTTTCCAAAGCTCGTCAACATCTCCTGCAGGAGGCCAAAGCGTCCTCATTATGAAGTCATGCTGACTTACATTCTGCTGTCCTTCATTTCTCTGCTCACTGTGCTCCTTAACCTGCTGGTCATTATTTCCATCTCACACTTCAGGTAACAACATTGCAAATAGCAATTAAAATTATCATATGATCTAACTTTCAAAGAAGATTATATTCTTTTTTAATGGCATCTTGTTTTTGCTGTATATGTATCCATATACATGATAGTTGATGCAGGAAACTACATGTGATATATTGCTGTTCTTTCTCTCCAGACAGCTTCACACCCCCACCAACCTCCTCCTCCTCTCTCTGGCTGTTGCTGATTTCTTTGTGGGTCTCCTCATGTTTTTTCAAATTGTGCTCATAGATGGTTGCTGGTTCCTCGGTGACCTCATGTGTACTCTATATCAGTATCTAGCATTCATTATTACCTCTGCCTCAATAGGAACCATGGTGATCATATCTCTTGATCGCTACATAGCTATTTGTTACCCTCTGCATTACTCCACCAAAGTCACACAAGAAAGAATTAAAGTCTGCATCTGTTTGTGTTGGATCTGTTCTGTTATCTTTCAGACTTTGATTGTGAAGGATAACTTGAAACAACCAGGCAGGTTTAACTCCTGTAGTGGAGAGTGTGTCTTTGTCGTTAATTACATTGCTGGAATTTTTGATGTTATTTTTTCCTTCATTCTTCCCATCACTGTGATTGTAGTTCTGTATCTGAGAGTATTTGTGGTGGCTGTTTCTCAGGCTCGTGCCATGAGGTCTCAACTTGCAGTCAGACACCAGCAGTTGGTCACAGTAACTGCTAAAAAATCTGAGCTGAAAGCAGCCAGGACTCTTGGTGTTGTTGTAGTTGTGTTTCTCATATGTATGTGTCCATATTACTGTGTGGCTCTCACAGGCCAAGATAACGTCCTCAATGCTTCATCTTCCGCTTTTGTGATATGTTTGGTGTACTTTAACTCCTGCCTGAATCCTATCATTTATGTCTTTTTTTACCCCTGGTTCAGAAAGTCAATCAAACTTATTGCTACTCTTCAGATACTGCAGCCTGACTCCTGTGAGACTAACATGAGTCTGTAAAGCCATACCATAAACAGGACAGTGTACTTGATCATATTCAAGAGTAGCTGAATGACAGTTTTATAAAGAGAAAAATGTTACTTTTCCTTAAAACCTTTTAGACTTCTGTTTTTTTTTATACTATAGTATTGTCTAAGGATGACACTACATGTGGATTTAATTATCACAGTTCACACAAAGCAATACATTTGTATTTTTTTTAAAGGTGTTTCACTCTAAAGTTCAGTTCAATTCAATTTTATTTATATAGTGCCAAATGTCAACAAGTGTCATTAAGGTGTTTCAAATTGTAAGGTAAACACACTAAAACAATACAGAGGAAAATAAAATGCATTCCACAAAAGTTGCACTTGCAGTTATAAAATTGCAGTTTCCTGGTACTTTGTCCAATTTCTGTGACCCACAAACATTAGCTGATATTGTTTATTGGCCTGAGGGACAAACATTATGTATGTGAACACCATAAACAGTCTTTGAAGTATCTATTATCAGTATATTTTTTACCTATATCTAAATAAAAAAACAAAACAGTTTAAGAATTTATACATGGACTAAGAATGATTTTTTTTTTTTTGCATTTCACAGCTAATCAGTACTGACATTCTCTGAGTAAAAAATATCCACAGACGTGAGTGATTCCTGGCAGTTAATAATGACTGTTTACAGGTTGAGAAGCTAACAGACTGCTGGTTTGGCAGTGTGAATCACTTTAATTAGAATATGATTAGGAGGAGCTCCTTCAGCAGTGGTAGAATTCACCAAATCACTTAAGAGTTGTAAGAGCTGTAATACTACTAGTACCACTATTACTAATAATAATAACTAGAGAATGCATTTCCTCAATAAAATGCAGTGCGAATGCTGAAGGCTGAATGTTTTGAGTTGAATTATTTAACTTGTTGAAATATTTGGGAAACCTGTTGAAACTGCTGAAAGATACTGAATCATTCTCCTGGAAGCCAAAGTGTGGAACTACTGAGAACTGAAGTTTGCACACAAAGATGCAGAAGTCTGCTTATGTTCAATCTGCATTTGATGAAAACCTAAAACAGGTCATTGTGAAATTGGAAAAGTGTCAGCAAAGTATGATACCATAAATGTACCGCCTAAAGATTAAGAAGAATGACACTGCAGATAGTTATAGGAAGAATAAAAATAATTATCTCAAACTCATTATCTCAAATTAAAAAACCAGCGTATTTGAAGGTCGACTCTCAGCCTGTCAGTCATGCTTGTGTGTGTGTGTGTGCGTGTGCGCACGTGTTTCTGTGTGTGTGTGTGAGAGAGAAATACTGAACCGATAGGTAAATGACTTCAATTGAGCAGGTGAAATGGTTTTTAATCTTTGAATGTTTTGTGGGTTTTATTGTAGAAATGCCTTTGTTTTGGTGGCAAGGTAACATACACAGACTAAAACACAGAGACCAAGTTAGGTTAGATTAGTTGAAAAGTCTGATGATCCACTACAGACAGGGTCTGGTACCTGACCTTCATCAACTGACACCAATAGCCCAGATTTGAACAACCTATTGTAGATTTGGGAGACAGGCATCCTCTTTAACTTAAAACTCTTTAGCTTAAAACTCTCCATTATCTTTATCAAGCTTATAGTTAGGGCTGGATCAGATGACCCTGAACCATCCCTTAGGTATGGGATGGCCTAAGCTGCTGGGGGTTGTTCTTCACTCACCTCTTTTCACCCCCTCTCTGTATTTATACACTCCTCTACATTTAATCAGTATTAATTTCTCTCTTTCTTCCACAGTGTGTCTTTTATCCTGTTTCCCTCTTCTCACCCCTAAAATGGTTGCAGCAGATGGCTGCCTCTCCCTCGGCTCAACTGGAACTGAAATGAATACCTGCCTTGAATCTAGGGCTGCAACGATTCATCGATTAACTCGATTAAATCGATTCTAAAAATTTATCGACACAAATTTACTGTGTCGATGCTTCGTTTAAACTCTGCAGCGCTCAGATGTCTCGGTGTAAGCGGCGCTCCTCACTAGCATTAGCAGCATTAGTGCTGACGTTTTTTTGTGGGTTTATTGGGGGCTGGCAAACCAACATAGAACTGCATTACCGCCACCTACTGGACTGGAGTGTGAATCACTCACGTATACACAAGCACACATTCTAAAAAGCTCTCCGTCGCTGCGATGGATTTCATTTAACACAGAGTGGATCATCACTAGAGTTGCCACCTGTCTCGTAAAATACAGAACCCCGTATGTTACGGGACTCCGTGGAATACGGCTCCGTAACATGCCGTGTTCCGTACTTTACGGGACGAGTGGCAACTATCGCTGACATGCATTTCCACGCCTCCACTGCTCTCTGTGTGTCTGTGTGTGTTGTGCTCGCTGAGAATTTCAGCTGCTATTTTTGTCTTTACTTCAGCTGTAGCTACCAGAACTGGTTTGCTAGTGAGCGCGGGCCATTAGCACTAGCGATGGTTCGGTACCGGAAGGCCCGCCCCCCAGGACCGAGGGGCTCCTTCAAAATATTTTTTATACTTTAATCCCTTATTAGTGACTAAATATAGACCTGCAGTAGAAACGTGTTTTCGAGAATGCTTGTGAATACAAAGCATTACACCATTACTCACACATGCGCCATGGCTCCCGCAGCCACTAATTTTTCAAAACACTCATAGCAGGCAGCGGTTTTAACTGCGCAAGCGCAAAGAGGCGAAGCTGTGACGGTGAGCTCAAGTAGTGAAAAAGGAAACGTTTTTCCAGCGTCCAAAACAGCAGCTTTTTCTTTTAGTAACCACCATTAAATCTGTGAAACAGCTGGAGGTCCTTCATCAAGCACCTGATCAGCAAGTGTTAAGGTGAAGAAAAGAGAACTTTGTAGCTGCTCCATTCACCGCTGTTTGTTCACATGGCGAGAAACTGCATTACGGAAGTTAAAATATGCAGATAAACTGTTAATAAAAAATGTATTTCTTATCAGATTACTCGATTAATCGCTGGAATAATCGATAGAATACTTGATTACTAAAATAATCGTTTTATGCAGCCCTACTTGAATCACTATCTTATCATGGTGGAGGGATTTGCATGTGCCAGTGATCCCAGGGGCTATGCTCACTGGGGCTTCTTGACCTTAGGAGAGGTCCCCAAGGCAAATTGGCTCCGCATGAAGGACCAGACAAACAGGTCTGGAGCAGTTCCCTGGAGAGGGGCAAGATTCTGTTCCAGTCTGCCTCTCAGTGAGAGGTGGTAGGCTGGGGTGGGCATTCTTGTATCCTCTCGACTTGCTGCCTCTACGTCTGAGTTTTCACCGGTGGATAAGAGAGCTGTTTCCCTATGCCTTTGGGCCAGGGAACAGGTTCTTGCTGTTGTTTGCAGTTATGCTCCAAATGACAGCTCAGAGTACCAAATCTTCTTGGATTTGCTGGTGGAGTGCTTGAGGGGGCTCCATCTGCTGACTCCATTATCCTACTGGGAGACCACCCACTCACATGGGCAACAACAGTGAAACCTGGAGGGGTGTGATATGGTGAGGAGTGCAGCCAGCCAGGGGGGGCTCAGAGTAGAGCCATTTTTCCTTCATAATGAAAGGAGCCAGTTGAGGTGTTTCAGTCATCTGACTAAAATATTTCCTGGGCGCCTCTTGAGTGATGTGTTTTGGGAATGTCCTACCAGGAGGAGGCCCTGGCCCTGTCCCGGCAGACCCAGGACACACACACTGGAGAGATTATATCTCTCAGCTGGCCTGGGAATGCCTCGGTGATTCCCCTGGATAATCTAGAGGATGTGGCTGTGGTGACAGAGATCTTGGTTTCTCTGTTTAGGCTGCTGCCCCTGTGACTTGGCCTGGATAAGCATAGGAAAACACATGGATAAATGGATGGATGCACAGTGTTGTATAAACACATGGAAACTGAAAAGAGATGCATAAAGGAGAAACACTCAGTCCATCATGGCAAACCCCCAGCAGCCTAGGACTATTGCAGTGTAAATAAGGGAGGGTTCAAGGTCACCTGACCTGGACCTAACTATAAGCGTGATCAACAAAGGAAGTTTTAAGCCTGATCTGATGACATCATTACAAAATTCATCATTGACCTGCAATCTAGGGTGTCCTGGTGCCACGTGCCCTTATGGACATCCTTATGTTTGAACATTCTGTTTGTTATGGACAAACTGTAGTGTCACAGAAGACCAATAACAAAATACTACTTTGCTTCAAAACAAGCAGGCGGTTCCTACCAATCACACCCCTCCAGGTTTCACTGTCATTCCCCACGTTATTGATGGAGTCAAAAGATAGAGCACCCTTGAGCACCCTGCCCAGTAACTCCAAGAAGGGTGGGTACTCTGAACTGTCATTTGCTGTGTACGTACAAACAGCAGTCAAGACCCGGTCCCCAGCCTGAAGGCACAGAGAAGCAAACCTCTCGTCCATCAGTGAAAACTCAGACATACAGGCAGTAAGCTGAGGGGATACAAGTATACCCACCCCAGCTCACCGCCTCTCACCAAAGGCAACTGCAGACTCTCCAGGAGACTGGTTCCAGAGCTCAGGCCATGCATTGCGCTGAGCCCAACAATATTTACCAGGTATCTCACAAACTCACACATTAGCTCTGTCATGTTGGTCTGGCGAATTGGACCCAAAGGCAGAGGCAATAGGTCTTGTAAAAAAAAATTTATTGAAGAAGCAGGCTCAAAGAAAACTGGTGGGAGTGATACTGGTGCGGGTGCACAATGTCTGTCTGGCAAGCACAGAGGATCTGGGGAGAAGAAGAAACAGTGTCAGACAGGAGTAAAATAACTGTATGGTGGTGGTGAGTTAAGGGGACATGAATGGCCTTATACACAGAGGCTCAGGGGTAAAATTGGTCGGGGTCGTAGCTGGCGGGGAGTTTCCAGGGTCCAGAGGCAGGGGTGATCCGTGGGGCTGGCAGACGGAAGCGGGAGAGATGGTGGCCAAGAAGGCTGGCTCCCATTTGAGGCTGAGCTGGTTTGTAAATCTGAGAATATGATTCAGCAGAGTGGACTGGTAAAGCAGGAGAGGACAGGATTACAGGCAGGGAAACGAGTTCAGTCAGCTTGGTTACCAACATGGAGGTTGAACAATCAGCGGTAAGTCTGCATCTCAGCCACTCCTAAATACTCCTGACCTTGACTGATAACCAGCCACAGGTGTGCACCTTGGCACAGCCACAAAGGCGGGAACACAACCACCTGGTTTCCGGATCACCTGGAAACAGACACTCCCACATAGCTTGCCCTGACCCATGACAGCACCCCCCACCTCCCAACGGACGCCTCCTGGTGACCGCTGGGGCTTCCCAGGATGACACCAGTAGACGTCAGCAAGGAGAGAAGGATCCAGGACGAAAGTGCGGGGAATCCATGACTGCTCCTTTGGGCCGTAACCGGCCCAATCCACCAAGTACTAGAAGCCCCATCCCTAGTGACGCACATCCACTACCTGCCAGACTGTGAAGGTCACCATCCACAAACCTGGAAGACACTGGTCGGACCTGTGAAACATGGAAGGTTGGCTGCCTCCTCATGGAGGGGGCAACCTGAAGCAAACAGCAGACTGGTTCATGACCCTTTCAACCTTAATGGGGCCGAGGAACAGGTATGCAAGCTTCCGAGTTGCCGCTTTTTGGGGGATATCTCGTGAAGTTAGCCACACTTCCTGACCCACACGATAGCTGGGTGCTGGAGTTTGCTTGCCATCAGTGATCAGTGCAGTGGTTCTGCTCCGCCATTCGGAGGAGGGCCTCCTCAGTTCATTGCCACACCCGCCGACAGGGGCAGTGGTGTTGAACAGACGGGACACTGAGCTCACTCTCCTGAGAGGGAAAAGGAGGAGGCTGGTAGCCTAGTGAGGCTTTAAATGGAGAAAGTCCTGTGGCAGTGCAGGTGTGGGTGTTGTGTGCATATTCTATCCAGGGAAGGTGTGTGCCCCAGGATGTTGGCTCAGAGGCGGCAACACAGCAAAGCACTGCCTCAGGCTCCTGGTTTGCATGTTTGTTTGTCATTGGTTTAAGGGTGGTGGCCGTAAGATAAGCTAACTGATGTACCTAGCGGTTCACAGAATGCTTTCCATACTTGTGAGGTGAACTGCAGGCCTCTGTCTGACACAATGTCTGAGGGTATGCCCTGTAATGAAAAACATGATTGACTAATAGTTCTGCTGTTTCCAGAGCTGAAGGCAATTTAGGTAAAGGGATGAAGTGGGCAGCTTTAGAAAATCGATCAATGACAGTGAGAATTACTGTGTGGTCCTCAGAGAGTGGTAGTCCTGTGACGAAGTCTAATGTAATATGAAACCAGGGGCAGGGAGAGGAAGAAGGTAACCTGAAGTGGGCTGCATTCTGGATTTACTGCTGGCACATGTGCTGCAGGCCAGTACATACTCCTGCACATCTCTTTCAAGAGAGGGCCACTAAAAAGATCTTTTAAGCTGAGAGATGGTACAGCCCACTAAGATGGCAGGAAAACCTGGCAGTGTGAATCGACTGAATTACCTTGGACCGTGCAGACAGGGGTACATAGAGCCAGCCAGGAGGCCCGGTACAGGGATGGTAAATGGTAAATGGACTAGCTCTTATATAGCGCTTTTCTACTCAGTATGAGCACTCAAAGCGCTATTACAACATGTTTACATTCACCCATGCACTCCCATTCATACAAGCACTTCCATGTTTGCTAAGCTAAGTGCTTTTTTAATTAACTATCATTCACACACATTCATACTCCGACGGGACGGTCGGAGAGCAACTTGGGGTTAAGTATCTTGCCCAAGGATACATTGGCATCAAGAATGCCTTTATTAGTCCCACAAATGGGGAAATTGCAGTTAACAGATGTCAAGTGAAGTGGATTAAGGTTGAGATCTTGGTTATTCGATGGCCTGAGCCTGATACTATGTGGGCATTTATGATTCCAATTTATTAGATTGTTAAAAGTTGATTTATGAAGTGTAACAAATAATCTGTATGATTTTTACTTAAGGTTGATAAGTATGTGTGTAACACAGAAATGATTCAGAGTGTAATACAAAGTTGTGAAATCTTGGAAAAGCACTGAGCAAGGGAAATGAGGAACTGAAACCTGTTGCCTAGGAATAAGAGGGAACAAGAGGAGAAAAACAAGTTAAAAATAATCTTAACTGGAAAGTACCAAACAAGCCATGTATTACGAGAAATGAGGTATTGAATAAAGCCTAATACCATAATTGGTAATAAGAGCAGTGGGGTGATGATTTGTCATGATGTTGTTGTTAAAACTAGGATGTGTCTTAGACAACATATATAAGAAGTTGCACGAAAACATCGTACGAGATTCTGCGGAGCCCTTCTCAGCACCTAGACAGGTCTGCTCTTTGGACTAAGCCAACCCAAATGTGGACATTTAATTGATTTCAAACTGTCTTTGTGAGAATTCTCCCTGCATTGTCAGATGAAGATTGGAAGTGCCTGAGCTGTTGGATTTCTAAAAATGAAGCCTGACGAACAGTAAGGATTATAAAAGAAGGACAGTCAATCAGAAGTGGATAACTTCACTCTTTTGGACTTCTCCTTTTTCCCCAACTTCACTGCAGCAGCAACGGATTGGACTTTGGGTGTGGTCGCTTCTGGCCAGGCACCAACTTGAAGTCTTTTCTTCCAAAAAGGATTTTAAACGATTTGGACAATTTCAAACCCCTTCCTCATCAACCCAGCTCATAAGTATTTACTCGGTTTAAGAAGTGATTGATATATGATGATTTTGAGATCTGATATTTAGGAGTGATTACTGCATGTAGAGCATTGATTAAGGATTGATTCAGAGCTAAATGCAAATTGCTTGAGCTGAAAACCTGCAAATAAAATTTGACTCTAAAAGGTCAGTGAAATTTGTTGAGAATTTATTTCCCTTTTAAACGGTACACTTAATGTCCAAGAACAGTAAAAGTTAGGCAAGTTAAGCAATATCATCGGGTTCTATTTGGACACATTAGTCTTTAGTAATCCACTTCAACTTTACTTATGTCCCTTGGGCTCACTCCGAGCCGATAAAAGATTCTGGTCGGTTACAAGTGCACTGATCAAGGGGCTGGCTGCTATAACTATCTGTACTCTGTTTTGGGTCGTCTGTGTGAGCCTTCCTGAACGATAGCATCAGAACAGAGAGGTAGAGGGGCAGATGATAGGATTATTAGCAGTTAGAGCCAGACGAGCAGCCCCGCCACAGCTTAAGTAGTGTCACAACTATCAGGAGAGGGTAAGACCCCGCTGCAGGTGTGGCCATGACCCTATGAAACGGAGTAGCTGTCACAGAGGTAAAATACCTGTGGGATCAAACACAGAACATCCATCCAAAACAAGCAAAAACATAACACAGACAGGGGGGACAGATGTCTGAGGTCATGCAACCGTTTCTCAACGGCGCTACCTTTAGCAGAGAGACAGAAAGCGATACATTGGGATAGTTAGGTTCAAAAAATCATCTCATACTGTGTTCATAAAGAACACCTTACGAGGTTCCAAAAAACACCTCAGCAAAAAGCATATTGCACATATAAAGCCGGGATAGCAGTATGGTGGGTAGGGTCAGGGTCAGGAGGGGATGCAGACGGAGACGAGAGGGTGGGGGCATTGTGGAGCCCAGATGCCAGCTCCCAGCCAAACAGTTCGCTGATAGTGATGGAAGTTCATCAGCAGCCTTGGTACACCAGATCCAGCTTCACAAATCACAGAGAGGGCTGAGGGGGATAGCGGCCTTCACACATAGCTCTGGAGAGATATGATTGCCAGCCAAGGCCGGCTAGGGAGCCGAATTCTGATAATGCAGATGTTGTTTTGGAACAGGCTGCTTGTTTTTTCAACAGCCTTCAGTCTCACTGGGAAACCATTCAATAAATCCAATAATCCAAATTCATTAGTTACCGTCCTCACTGTGCAGAACCGTACCTTATCTCCAGATAGAACCCCTCTCACCTGCTACTCCCCAAGTCTACGGCTCAGGTTCATCAGGCTTTGAGTCTGAGTCTGTACCATTCTGGTCAGCCCATCCACCTGGGTCGGCAGCCTCTGCAGATGTCGAACTGCCGTCCAGGTTTTCTTGATTTCACGGTAAATCAGGTATCCTCCAAGCCCAAACAGAAAAGATACCACTACCAGATAGCCAAACATGTAAGCGTCTTCCACGTCTTCCACCTCGAGGGCCGAGAAGCACACAGGTCTCCACAAGCTCCAAGAGTCGATGACGTATCCAACCGGGTCTGTTCCACTCGGACACGCAGGCTCCCCTTTCCCAGATCTCATAGTGGAAAAAATTCAATCAATGGTCTTGAAGGCCCAGTTTGCCAAATCCATATTGCTCTCAATCTTATTCTTATTCGAACAGTGTGCAAGAGACGCTCTCACAGCAAGCAGCAAGCAGGAAAGATAGGGAGGGCAGGGAGAGAGATAGAATGCGACTGTCCCCGTCAGAGGCTGGAGCATGTAGCCTGGAGTAGCCAGGAATTGAACCGCTGACCTTCTGATCAGTAGGTGACCTGCTCTACCTACTGAGCTACAGCCACCCCTTTTTACAGTTTGTGTTGTTTGTCTTTATTCTTAGAGATCATGTTTGTGTTAAAATAATAACTCATGAAAATCAACAAACACTTAAACGCCATAAAGTTGGTTTAAAATACTGAAACACATTTTCAAACACAGATTTTAAAACTTGGTTTTATTCCTCCAGGAGGTTCAACCCAGGTTCTACTTTTTGTTGGCAGTCTCCGTCCTGATGACGCAGTCGTTCACCTCCTCTGTTTTGGCCAGTGTTATTGCTTTATTGTCACTTGCAGTGAGTTGTATGTGTTTGGGAACGCCTCCTCCCACCAGGGGGCGCACTCTGCAGAACACTCTGATATTACCCTTTAACTCCTGGATGGTGTTGTGGAGGCATCTGTGCTCCATCTCTCCAGCGTAAAGTTCATCCTTCTGCTGGGCCACAGTGTCTTTAAGAGACCGGACCTCCTCCTTGGTGTCCCGGAGGTTTGCCTGCAGACGGGCCAGAGTCGACTCCTGCACAGACAGCATCATCTTTAGAGTCTGCAGCTCTGTCTCTTGGCTGTCTCGGAGAGTCTCCATCACTTTATATTTTCCCTCCAAGTTGGAGAGCTCCTTCTGAAGAAAGTTCTTATCACTCAGGACGTTCTCCAGCTCCTCCTGGATGCCTGCAAGCACCTGCAGCTGCTTCTCATACTCTCTGATCTTGGTCCTCTGCTTCTGAAGCTCCGTCTCCACTTCCACCATCCGGTTCTTTTACTTGTGCTTGGTGAATGAGGGTGTTGATCTCCCAAGTGAGTGCCCCGACAACACATGAAGGGGGTAATATGGTCTCTGGTGGAGAAGGACCATAATCTGTGGAAAATTGTTGGAAAGAGCACCAGGCTTGACATTGCGCGAGCCAGGGTGGTAAGAAAGGGTCAAGTTAAACCTCCCCAAAAATAACTGCCACCCAGCCTGTCATGCTTTCAGTCTTTTAGCTGTCCATAGGTAAGTTAAGCTCCTTCCAACAGAAGTCTCCACTGTTTAAGCACTAACTTAATGGGCAGTAACTCAGACTGCCAACATCATAGTTCCTTTCAACAGGTGTTTAACATTTGGAAAAGAAAGCACAAAGGTAAAGCTTACCTCCAGGGTTCGTACACTGGGAGAGAACAACACCCACTCCACACTCCAATCCACCTTCACAATGAATTGCTTGTGAGGATCATGAGTACACAAGCTAAGCAAAACTTTTCCTTTAAGGTGTGAAAAGCCAGGTCAGCCTCATTCATCCACAAGAAGAGCCTAGAAGTAAAGGTGAGAGAGGTTAGAGCAGGGCTGGGCAAACTTTCTGGCTCTGGGGACTTTTTAAAATTTGACAGACGGGCCGGGCCAGCACCAGATGCATACATATCAAACATAAATATAAAAAAGGCATTACAGTGTTAATACTTACATTTACTTTTAGTAGGAACAGTGTTGTTTTTGCCAGTGTATTGAAGTCTGGTGTTAGTTTTGTTATAGCAATTCTCAGAATCCTTGACATCAATTATAATTATGATAAGATTTGATTTGATGGGCTAGATTAAAAAGACCAACAGGCCAAGTGTGGCCCACGGCCCATAATTTGCCCACCCCTGGGTTAGCACAGTTTGGCTGTAGTTGCAGATAAACTAACAATAGAAATTAGCAAAGCCAAGGAAACGTTGCAGTTCTTTTCTTGTACTGGGTTTGGGTTATTCTAACATGGCTTTGACTTTAGCAGGATCCATTTTCACTTGTCGTTCCAATAATGTAAACAAGAAAAGCTACTCTGTTTGTGTGGAACTCACATTTCTCAGCTTAGACGAATAACTTATTTTCAAGGAGGCACTGAAGTACTTGCCGTACATGTCCGTGGTGCTCCTAGAGAAAATCAAGATATCGTCCAAATATACAAAAACAAACACATTCCAAAAATCCTGCAGCACATCATTTGCCAGAGCCTGGAACATGGCTGGTGCGTTGGTTGAGCCAAAAGGCCTTGCCAAATATTAAAAATGTCCAAGTGGTGTATTAAAAACAGTCTTTCATTCACCCCCTCTCTAATTTGGACCAAATGATAGGCATTACGGAGGTCCAATTTGGAGAAAACAGTGACCTTAAGGAGGGGGTCAAAAACTGAATTCAACAAAGGTAGTGGATATATTTTAAATATATCCACTACCTTTGTAGTGGATATATTTTTAATGGTGATTAGATTCAGGCCTTGATAATCAATACAGGGTCTTAGCGACTTGTCCTTTTTACCCACAAAGAAGAAGCCCGCTCCCACCGGTGAAGAGGAAGGTCGAATAATGCCCGCACATAGCAAGTCTTTGATATACGTTTCCACGGGCTGACGCTACAGCCCAGAGAGCTGATAGAGACAGCTGGAGGGTAGGGAAGCCCCTGGGAGGAGATCAATGGTGCAGTCGTATGGCCAGAACGGAGGAAGCAACAGCACACTGGTTTGCTAAAGACGGGGGCAAGATTGTGATATTCAGGGGGCATAGAGGTTATATTCGGTGCAGCTGACTTCTGAGAAGGTCCAAAGGGGGAATCAGGAGGAATGTTAAACAGTGTGAGAAACAGAAAAGACTCCAACTGAGGATTTGTTAATGTTTCCAATCAATATGGAGATTATGGGTAGTCTTTAATACGGCCTCATGGTCCCGGTCAAGCCCGACATATAAATTACCTCTATTATGTGTTTTGAATGGTTTCAGCACGCCACCACTTACGGCGCGACCACAACTACAAGTCTTTGTTCCGGCCTCATTCTCCCGGTCAAGCCCGACATATAGATTAGCTCTATTATGTCTGTAATGGTTTCAGCACGCCACCGCTCATGGTGCAACCCATAAATAGACAATACTCTGTAGACTTTACTGCAAAAACATCACTACTCGTCATCTTTCATGGTATAAAAGTCAATTATCACACACCATTCTTCATGCTGCAGATATCAGGAGTTATCTCCATTCAATAGAAAATTTTCCAACCACACAGACTTCTTGGTTTTAATATCCATCCATCCATCTATCCATCCATTCTCTCCCGCTTATCCGGGGCCGGGTCGCGGGGGCAGGAGCCTAAGCAAAGAAGCCCAGGCTTCCCTCTCCCCAGCCACCTCCTCCAGCTCATCCGGTGGGACCCCAAGGCGTTCCCAGGCCAGCCGAGAGATATAATCCCTCCAGCGTGTCCTGGGTCTACCACGGGGCCTCCTCCCGGTGGGACATGCCCGGAACACCTCACCCAAGAGGCGGCCAGGAGGCATCCTAATCAGATGCCCGAGCCACCTCAACTGGCTCCTTTCGATGTGGAGGAGCAGCGGCTCTACTCTGAGCCCCTCCTGGATGGCCGTACTCCTCACCTTATCTCTAAGGGAGAGGCCAGCCACCCTTAGAAGGAAACTCATTTCTGCCGCTTGTATTCGCGATCTTATTCTTTCGGTCACTACCCAAAACCATAGGTGAGGGTAGGAACGTTTTTAATAAATAAATAAATTTAATCAATAGCCTAATGCTACAGGGCAGTTTAACGTTTCTTTCATAATCCTTTTTCACGCATATCAACTCATGTCACTTCACTTCACTTGTTTCTTTTACCCAATATTTTTTTCTTAATGTCAGCCCCTTTTAGTTTTTCAGATGCTTTAATGTTTTCAAACTTTAAACAGTTTATTTAAAGCTCTGGGCTCAGATGGATTCTCTTGACGCAGAGAAGGCATTTGATCGAGTCGAATGGGACTACCTCTTTGCTGTTCTCAATAGGCTTGGTTTTGAACAAGGGTTTGTATCCTGGATCAAACTACTTTATACATCCCCTCAGGCCTGTGTCATCACAAACTCTGTTCAATCTGACTATTTCCCACTGGGTCGTGGCACTAGACAGGGGTGTCCTCTTTCTCCCCTCCTGTTTGTCTTAGCTATAGAACCTCTTTCTGTTGCCCTGAGATCCCTCTTTTCTTTTCATGGAATAACCCACTTTGGCGTTAAGCGTAAGTTATCCTTGTATGCAGATGACCTTCTTTTGTATGTTTCGGATCCCTTATGTAGTCTTCCTTCAATTTTATCGACTCCAGAAAAATTTGGATCTTTCTCTGGCTATAAAATTAATAAAAGTGAATGCTATCCAGTAAATTCGTTAGCTCTAGAACTCAGGCAGTCTGATATTCCTTTTAAACTCAGCCCCGCAGGGTTTAGATACTTGGGAATTAATATTGCACGTACTTTGCCTTCATTGTTTTCAAAATATTTTGCTCCCCTGGTCTCACAAATTGCATCAGATCTTCAGAGGTGGAACGTTCTTCCTCTGTCATTAATTGGCAGGATTAATGTTATTAAAATGAATGTCCTTCCCAGATCCCTCTTTTTTTTTTGCCTAAGCAGTTTTTCAAGTCTTTGGACCAGATAGTCTCGTCTTTTTTGTGGAGTGGAAAGGCCCCCAGACTGAGACTCTCTCTCTATTGCAGCAGTTCACCACTAATGGTGGTCTTTCCCTACCCAATTTTTTAATGTATTACTGGTCTTCACACATTCATAAATTGACTTATTGGCTAAATTCACCTAATCTGATTTGGTGTAAACTTAAGGTTCAATCAATTTTTCCCTCTTTTTCACCTGGCTCGATTATCTATTCATCTCTACCTATCAAATTATCTTCTGTTACTTCAAATCCCATAGTGCTCGCTACACTTAAGATTTGGTCACAGTTTAGGTCCCATTTTAAATTCATGTCTCCCTCTGACCGAATGCCGTTGTTAAGAAATCATCTATTTCCCACTGCTGCTACTAATGCCACTTATAATATTTGGCATGAGACAGGCATTAAACCATGACCGACCTTTACAAAGATGGCTTTTTTTCTTAGTTTTTCAGAGTTGTCCTCAAAATTTAACCTGCCTTCTTCTCATTTGTTTCTCAATTTCCAAATTAGACACTGTATCTCATCACTGTTTTGAAATTTTCCAGCTCTCCCTGCTGATCCACCATGTGTTGACTTCCTGGCACTTGGGCCTAGCCAGAAATCACCCCTCTCTGATATATATGGAAAACTTATGGCAATGGAGTCTGATTCATTTGGTAAAATCAGAACTGCTTGGGAATGTGAATTAGGTGTTGAACTGTCTGAGGCATGGTGGGATAAGGTGATTCTCAGCATACATTCAGGTACACCATGTGCTAGGTTACAGCTTTTGCAGTTTACAGTAATAGAGTCCACTTTTCAAAATCTTTTATCTAAAATCTTCCCTTCAGTTTTAGACCAATGTGACAGATGTCAGTCTTCACCCTGCAACTTAAGTCATATGTTTTTCTTCTGCCGAAATTTGCGCAAATTCTGGAGCAATTTCTTTTCTGTACTATCATCCATCAATCCAGATCCAAAGTGATCCACTAATAGCCATTTTCGGAGTTCCAGTGACAATGCTGAACCCATCTCCCCAGCAAAATGAGATTTTGGCTTTCTGTTCTCTTCTCACTAGACGCTGTATCTTACTTTCCTGGAAATCCCCTATTCCCCCATCTACATTAAAATTGCTTAACACTGTAAGAACATATCTGAAGATAGAAAAAACTGTATTAACAGTGAAGGGTAGTAAAGAAAAATTCACCGTAAGTGGACACCCCTTGTGGAGTACCTAAAATCTCTACCCTAAAAGGATAGGTAAAATACCTTTTTTACTTAAAGCCCCCCCCCCCCCCCCCCCCCTTTTTTTAATCTTTTTTTTTTTTTGTTCTTATGTTTGTATGGTGTTTTATATGTTTAAAAAAGAAGCGTTTGAGAAGCTATGTAAGCAATGGAAAATGCATATAATGTGAGCAGCTTTGTATAATCTCTTAATAAACAAATAAAAAAAAAAAAAAAGCATTGCATAATTTTTTTATTGTAATGTTGATGGTAAATGGACTAGTTCTTATATAGCGCTTTTCTACTCTGTGTGTGCACTCAGAGTGCTTATACAACACGATACCCAACTTTATCAGTCCTTGAAGCCAAAAAGTTGGATGGTGCATTCTCCCAGTTGCCGTGAGGCTGTGCTCTCCATCCATCATCCACTGCGCCCACAGGTTATGCAAGACTGCCTTAATGCTCCAGTTCACGGAGATGTCAATTGTCTTAGTATTTTGGCTAATGTGTTAATCTCACATATACGTCGCTCCGGAGTATAAGTCAGCTACACTGGAGCAGGACGGGTGCCAGAACTAAATACAAAACTACGGAGAAGGGCCACACACAGCGAGAGAACACTGAAGACAACACAGCAAAGAACAGATGAAAACTGAGGGCTTAAATACACAATAGGTAATCAGGGCAAGAGGAAACAGCAGGGCACAGCAGGTGAAGCAAATGAAACTAATAACATAGGGGAAGCAAAACTAAATACAAAGCACAGGGAACACAAGACTGGCAAAATAAAACAGGAAGTGACTAACCAAGGTACACGCAGACTACATAACGGGGGACTGGCACACAGACACGGGACGGAAACGCAGACTAGTCACAACATTGGGAATAAAACTTAATATGAAAAAGGACAAAACAGACAAGACCATGGAAGCAAGGGAGACAGGGACAAAGGGAACAAAAGCATCAAAACAAACTGAGAATCAACAAAACTCTAGCTAAACACAAAACACTGAGCAGACGGTCCAGGACCATGACAGAAATGGCCTGTTTTGCAAATATATTTATGACTCTGCATTATTGTATCTACAGTATAATCAATCCAGTCCTTTTTGGCTACTTTTTATAGAACTGTAATATTTTATCTGCAATTTCTGCAGCCCTCTTGGCAGATCTGTGAAAAAATACATTTTAAATGTCAATGATAGTTTTTACCCTCATTAATAAAGAACATGTGAAAGCCACTTTGCATTGTGTGACAGGAGTATTGTTTCTCACTAAGTGTAACATCATTATCATATGTTTGACACCTGTCACAGATTGTAGGCCAAAAATTAATCTACAGCAATTTATATTCAAAATCACTTTTTGGCAGAATATCACTTTTTGGCACAACACCGGCATATCTCCATAACTCTCCCAAAGTCCCTGATGACACTGATAAAAGTCACTAAATTTGTTGCTAGTTGCTTTTTGGAAAAAAAAAGGGTACCTGAAAGTTGTCTGAAAAGTCCTAGTGACAAAATCACTAAGTTGGCACTGGCCGTCGGTGTTGCCAAAAACTGATTGCAGCTTCTACCATGTGACAGGAATGTTCTTTCAAAATAAATTGATAACATTCATGAGAGATAATGTTTGAGACATGCTTGATAGATCATAGGTACACAAGTCATTTTTGATAGATCACAGGTCAGCAAGTCATTTAAAACAATATAAATACCAGCAATAATTTTTTTTTGACAAATAACGGAAATCACTTTTTGGCACTAGACCGGCTATTCAGATAACAAGTTGCGCCACTGCCACTATGTACAGTGGGGCAGCAAGGACATTTTGCATCCATGCAATGCAGTACAATGTTTTAATATAGGAAAGAGTACATTTGATACCAAGATTTCCAGAATTTTTCAACACCAAGATGTGTTTTTAAAACTATTATATTAAAATACCAAAGAACCAGGTGAAATTAAATGCCATGAAAAAAGATCAACATTTTCTTTATATGTGCTGTCCTGAGGGATTGGAGGGATGTTTCTTTCTGTGGCCACTAGGTGGTGCTTTTTCTGTTTGGGGATTATCGCCATTTCTGCTTATCCTCTGTAACCCGTTGGCAGCCATATTTGTTTTTCCCTTGCACTTTGATAGAGAGCACATTGTGGATTCAGGTAGCCAAAGTATCTGCTATCATCCTCATCTGGGAATCACTATAGGGAGCATAGTCTGTGAGTATGGTTGTAATAAGATGCCTATGTTTGTTTGACATGGATATTTTGTACAGTTAACCAGGTTAAGTTGTGTTTTTGTTTCATCTGGCGTTTCGTATGTAATGTGTTATGTTGATAGCTTTCAGCTAGCCAAGTTAGTAGCCATGTATGTGAAATAGGCTTTAAGAAACTGGTAATACATATGGAGCATGTATGTTAAAGGGGGTTCAATGTGTTCATTATTGTCATTATTTGCTTCTTTCATTTCAGTTTTACCCCATTCTCATGCTGTTAACCTAAACGGTGGTGCTTAATAAATCCATCATACAGAGACTACAGTGTGTGGAAGGAGTTGTCTGTCTGCCTAGTGAAGAAAGGGGACTCTTTAACGAGGGCAGAACAGTAAAAAGACTGACTCGACTGTGATTTCAGCTTCGTTGGATAGCTATCAGACTAGCTCAACATTTCAACCACGATGTCCGACACAGAAGGGAAAACTCATGACACTAGATCAGTGTGCTCACGCGCATCAAAATCGTCAAGGTTGTCGACACGCTCCAATAGATCAGCAACTAGCCTGGCTGCAATAGAAGCACGCGCCAAGGCTGAAGCAGCACGTGCCAGAGCTTCTTATGCACAAAAGGAAATTGATGTTAAGGTAAAGAAGGCTCAGCTAAAGGTAGAAGAAACATTCCTTGAAGCTACGCTGGAGGCCATCCAGCAGGAGAAGGAGGCAGATGCAGCTTTAGCTGAAGCTACTGTCCTTGAAGCAGCCATGGAGGTGGCAGACAGCCAGACGCCGTCCAGACCTCACGACACTGACCAAGACTCAGCTCGCACATCTGCAGAAAGAACTGAGAAGTATGTTCAGGATCAGTATGCCTACACAAGAGCCATCATTGACAATTCACAGCCTGAGACTGAGGTCAAGGTTCCTCCAGCTGAGGTAGAAACTCCTCCAGCAGGCCCTAACACTAAGCCACTGACTGATTCTTCCCCAGCGCATAAACCTGTCCATCTAGAGGGGATGCAGCAGTTAATTCCACATGTCCCTATTCACACTGAAGCTACTTCAAGCCAGCGCCACTCAGTGGTTCATTTCACACCTAAAAAGGGAATGGGGCAGAACATCCCACAGTTTAATTCTAAGAACTCATCGTCACCCAGGGATAATACAAGGGATAACAACCAGTCACTTAGAGGACCATACCATGCATTCCAGGAATCCCGCTCCGAGGTCTCAGATTTAGCAAAGTTCTTAGCTCGCCGTGACCTACTGACAGCTGGACTCACAAAATTCAATGATAAACCTGAAGGTTACTGGGCCTGGAAGTCTACTTTCTCCAGTGCCATTGAAGATCTAGATTTGAGACCCAGTGAGGAACTTGACCTGCTAATTAAATGGCTTGGGCCAGAGTCTGCCGAGTATGTGAAAAGAGTGAGGTCAGTTCACATCAGACACCCCGCTGAAGCCCTTAGTATGGTCTGGGGAAGACTAGAGGAGAGCTACGGATCAGTGGAGGCAATGGAGACTGCGCTCTTTAAGAAGCTGGAACGTTTCCCCAAGGTCTCTTATAGAGACCCACAGCGTTTGCAGGAGCTAGGCGACCTGCTCCTTGAGCTGCAGTGTGCCCAGGAGGAAGGTTACTTACCCGGGCTCTCCTACTTGGACACTGCACGCGGCATTAGTCCCATTTTGGAGAAATTGCCCTTTACTCTTCAGGAGAAATGGATGGTGCATGGAACGAGATACAAACGACAGCACAATGTCAGCTTCCCACCCTTCTTTGTTTTCTCCAGCTTCATTCGGGAGGAGGCAAGGATGAGGAACGACCCGAGCTTCACTACTACAACCTCCAGCATTGCGCCACCTAAGGGAGAGAGATTCACGGTGAAGATGTCAAGGACTCCAATAACGGTACACAGAACAGAGGTGAACAATACTCAATTAAAGGATGAAGCTCAAGGGTTGGACAGCCCTAAAAAGCAGTGTCCTATTCATAAAAAGCCACACCCATTGCATAAATGTAGAGCTTTCAGAGAGAAGCCCCTGGAGAGTAGAAAGGCCTTCCTTAGAGAAAACGGCATATGTTTTCGCTGTTGTTCTGCAACCTCTCACCAAGCAAAAGACTGCTGGGCCATCATTCAGTGCTCAGAATGTAATAGCGATAGGCACATCGCAGCCCTTCATGCTGGTCCAGCACCTTGGTCAGTAAAACAAACTATCAGCTCTTCTGAAGAGCATGGCGGGGAGGAAGAGGAGTTTCCCTCTCCTTCAGTCACCACCTCGACTTGCACAGAAGTCTGTGGGGATGGCACTACCGGGAAATCGTGTGCCAAAATCTGCCTTGTTTATGTGTATCCTGAAGGTCAGCCGGAGAGGAAGGTGAGAACATATGTTATCTTGGACGATCAAAGCAATAGGTCTTTGGCCAGATCAGCCTTCTTCAAGATGTTTGGCATCACCAACGGCACCTCCCCTTATACACTGAAAACATGTGCAGGGGTACATGAGACTGCTGGCCGAAGAGCAAGGGGGTTTGTTGTGGAATCCGCCGACGAGAAAACCAGTATGGCCCTACCTACACTTATCGAGTGTGACCAGCTACCTGATAATAGGGCGGAGATCCCCACGCCAGCAGCTGCAAGACACCATCCTCACCTCAGGTCTCTAGCTACCAAGATACCCCCACTCGACACCAAGGCCGAGATTTTGCTCCTGTTAGGAAGAGACATCATCCAGGCACACAAAGTCCTACAGCAACGCAATGGACCCCCACAAGCTCCCTTTGCACAACGAACGGCTCTTGGCTGGGTAATAGTTGGAGAAGTCTGCCTTGATGGTGCTCACAAATCCTCCCATGTGAACACCTTCCGAACCAACATTCTGGAGAATGGACGACCCAGCCTCCTTAGTCCATGCCCCAACAAATTCAATATCAAGGAGAGCTTCAGCTCCAGTGACCAGTCACAGAATTCTCCTACTTTAGACCATCTATGGCAAACCGCGCCAACTGACAGAACAGGTCTCATGGGAGAGTCGGTTTTCTGCTACACGAAGGACGATGACAGAACAGCTCCTTCTATGGAAGATCTTGCCTTCCTGAGGATCATGGAGAAGGAATTCTGTCAGGACGACTCGAATAGCTGGGTAGCTCCACTCCCTTTTCGTAGCCCACGGCAACGCCTCCCTAATAACCGTGAACAAGTAAAGAATCGTCTCACTGCACTGACCCGTATGCTCAGGAAACACCCAGAGAGGAAGAACCATTTTGTCGAGTACATGAATAAACTTCTTGAGAATGGGCATGCCGAAGTAGCTCCACCCCTACAACCAGATGAAGAGTGCTGGTACTTACCACACTTCGGAGTTTATCATCCCCAGAAGCCGGGACAAATAAGGGTGGTATTCGACTCCAGTGCCCAACACCACGGGGTGTCCCTCAATGACGTCCTCCTCACTGGCCCTAACATGAACAACAGCCTGCTCGGGGTATTGCTGCGGTTTAGGAAAGAGCCAGTGGCTGTGACGACTGACATACAACAGATGTTCCACTGCTTTGTGGTGCGTGAGGACCATCGGAACTTTCTGCGCTTCCTCTGGTACCGCAACAGTGACCTTGACGATGATGTTGTGGAGTACCGGATGCGGGTCCACATCTTTGGAAATAGCCCATCGCCATCTGTGGCCACATTTGGGCTCAGGAGAGCGGCTAAAGAGGGAGAGGGAGAGTATGGAATGGAAGCAAGGCAGTTCGTTGAGAGGAACTTTTATGTTGATGATGGTCTGATCTCGCTCCCAACAGAAGAGGAAGCCATCACTCTTCTTCAGAACACGCAAGACATGTTAGCTCTCTCCAACTTGCGGCTGCATAAAATATCATCCAACAGAGTTGCTGTTATGAGAGCCTTCCCCGCAGAAGACCTGGCTAAAGGGCTGAAAGACCTGGATCTCAACGTGGACTTTCCACCCGTGCAGAGATCTCTAGGAGTCAGTTGGGATGTCTCTGAAGACTTGTTCACCTTCCAAGTGTCGGTCGCAGAGAAGCCCTATACGAGGCGTGGGGTCTTGTCTTCTATTAACAGCCTTTTTGACCCACTAGGATTCGCGGCCCCTGTAAGCATTCAGGGGAGAAGTCTACTCAGGGAGCTTTCCACAGGGGTTAGTGACTGGGATGCCCCTCTCCCAGAAGAGAAGTATAAAGAATGGAAGCTGTGGAGAGATGCTCTGAAAGAGCTGGAACAAGTCAAAATTCCACGCCAGTATACCTCTATCTCATTCAGCCAGGCACTACATAAAGAGCTATGTGTTTTCTGTGACGCATCCACGATTGCCATAGCCGCTGTTGCCTATGTGCGGACAACTGACGTGAGCAATAACACAGATGTTGGCTTTGTGTTTGGTAAGGCCAAGCTTGCTCCACGCCCTGAGACGACGGTTCCACGGCTTGAACTGTGCGCAGCTGTCTTGGCTGTGGAAATAGCAGAAGCGATTGAGGATGAGATGGACACCAGATTCGACACCGTGACATTCTATTCTGATAGCAGAGTGGTCTTAGGATACATTCACAATGAATCTAGACGGTTTTATGTGTATGTACACAACAGAGTGCAACGCATAAGGAGATCAACCAGCCCAGAACAGTGGAAATACGTCTCTACTAATGATAACCCTGCTGACCTGGGCTCGAGGTCAGTCCCAGCAGGTACCCTGACAAGCTCAATATGGTTGTCAGGACCAGCGTTCCTCTTGAAGTCAGCCAGGCATACAACAGCCTCTGCTGCCTTTGACTTGGTTGACCCAGAGGCTGATGTTGACATCCGTCCACAGGTTGCTTGTCATGCCACCGGTTTCAGCAGTGATAGATTAGACCCTAAACGGTTTGAGAGGTTCTCAAGCTGGCGATCACTGACCCGTGCTGTAGCAAGGCTTGTACACGTTGCCCGCACCTTCAAGAAAGGCAGCGCCTGCAAGGGCTGGCATATCCATGAAAACCACAATCTTAAGGAGGGCTTGGACCAAGCAAGGAACATTTTGGTCTGTAGTCTGCAACAAGATGCCTTCGCTGAGGAGTTGGAATGTATTAGAAAGGGAAAGGACATTCTGAAACATAGCCAGCTCTACAGATTATGTCCTTACATCGACACTCTTGGTCTTCTAAGGATCGGAGGACGCCTGTTCCAAGCGAGCCTAGGCAGAGACGAAATTAATCCCCTAATCCTCCCTGGGAGGAGCCACATCACAACTCTACTCATCCGCCATTACCACGAACAGGTACAGCATCAGGGGCGCCATATCACGGAGGGTGCTTTGAGAGCAGCTGGCCTGTGGATTGTTGGTGGAAAACGGCGAGTTAGCAGCATCATCCACCACTGCGTTAAATGCCGAAGACTACGCAGAACAATGGAGACTCAGAAGATGGCTGACCTACCTGTTGACCGCCTCAGTACAGACCCACCTTTCTCCTTTGTAGGGTTGGACGTCTTTGGACCATGGATGGTCATGACTCGTCGGACTAGAGGAACAGTAGCAAACAGCAAACGGTGGGCGGTGCTCTTTACATGTATGAGCACCAGGGCCATTCATATTGAAATCATTGAATCAATGGACTCTTCGAGCTTCATAAATGCTCTGCGGCGATTCTTCTCTATCCGAGGACCAGCCAAACAAATAAGGTCTGACTGTGGCACAAATTTTGTGGGAGCCTGTAGAGAGTTGCGGCTAGAGTCTCTGACAAGCGATAAGGAAGTGCAGGGATATCTGAGCAGCAGTGGTTGCAAATGGGTCTTCAATCCCCCGCATTCATCCCATATGGGAGGCAGCTGGGAGCGTCTGATAGGTCTGACAAGGCGCATCCTTGATTCCATGCTGATGAAGATCGGTCCATCAAAGCTTACCCATGAAGTTTTGACCACATTCATGGCAGAAGTTTCGGCAATATTGAATGCTCGCCCGTTGGTTCCTGTATCCACGGACCCAGACTCCCCACTTATCCTAACACCAGCGACACTTCTGACACAGAAGGTCAGTGCACTTCCTCCACCCATAGGGAAATTTGAAGAAAAAGATCTCTACCGCAAGCAGTGGAGGCAGGTACAGAGTCTCGCCAATATCTTTTGGCATCGCTGGAGGACAGAGTATCTTCCTACCCTGCAGAGATGCAAGAAATGGCAAAGGGAAGAACGTAATCTTCGCGAGGGCGACGTCGTCATACTGAAAGAAAGTCAAGTTAGAAGAAACGAATGGCCTATGGGCATGATCATCAAAACGTTTCCAGGAGCAGATGGGAGAGTTAGGAAGGTTGAGGTTAAGACAATAAGAGAGGGTTCATGCAAGACCTTCCTACGGCCTGTCTCAGAGACTGTCCTACTCTTCTCCCCAGAGACCGATTAAAGTTTACTTTCTTCACGCTGTGTATCATTAGTGGTGGCATCCTTTCAGATACCAGGCGGGGAGTGTGCTGTCCTGAGGGATTGGAGGGATGTTTCTTTCTGTGGCCACTAGGTGGTGCTTTTTCTGTTTGGGGATTATCGCCATTTCTGCTTATCCTCTGTAACCCGTTGGCAGCCATATTTGTTTTTCCCTTGCACTTTGATAGAGAGCACATTGTGGATTCAGGTAGCCAAAGTATCTGCTATCATCCTCATCTGGGAATCACTATAGGGAGCATAGTCTGTGAGTATGGTTGTAATAAGATGCCTATGTTTGTTTGACATGGATATTTTGTACAGTTAACCAGGTTAAGTTGTGTTTTTGTTTCATCTGGCGTTTCGTATGTAATGTGTTATGTTGATAGCTTTCAGCTAGCCAAGTTAGTAGCCATGTATGTGAAATAGGCTTTAAGAAACTGGTAATACATATGGAGCATGTATGTTAAAGGGGGTTCAATGTGTTCATTATTGTCATTATTTGCTTCTTTCATTTCAGTTTTACCCCATTCTCATGCTGTTAACCTAAACGGTGGTGCTTAATAAATCCATCATACAGAGACTACAGTGTGTGGAAGGAGTTGTCTGTCTGCCTAGTGAAGAAAGGGGACTCTTTAACGAGGGCAGAACATTATACATTTCTTGGGAAGGGGGTCTGAAAAACAGTGTTCTTTGTACACTTTGGAAAATTTTGATTGTGAATGACCCCTTAAGGTGTTGGAAAATCTTTAGATGTGGAAGAAGAAAGGAATCAGAGATTGTGTGTGTGTCAGGAAACATACTTGGCTTTCATCCATCCATTTTCTTCCTCTTATCCGGGGCTGGGTCACGGGGGTAGCAGATAAGCAGAGAAGCCCAGACCCCCCTCACCCCAGCCACCAGCTGATCCGGAGGGACCCCAAGGCGCTCCCAAGCCAGTCGAGAGAGAAGGACATGCCCGGAACACCTCACCCAATAGGTTCCCAGGAGGCAGCCAAATCAGGTGCCCAAACCACCTCAACTGGCTCCTTTTGATGTGGAGGAGCAGTGGCTCTACTATGAGGCCCTCCCAAATGGCTGCACTCCTCACCCTATCTCTAAGGGCGAGGCCAGTAACCATTAGGAGGAAGCACATTTCTGCCACTTGTATCAGTGATCTCATTCTTTCAGTCACTACCCAAAACTCATGACCATAGGTGAGGGTAGGGACGTACACTGACCAGTAAATTGACAGCCTTTCTTTCACGCTCAGCTCTGTCTTCACCATGAGAGACAAGTGCAGTGTCGGCATAACTGCAGATGTACTTGACCTGATTTAAAATTCTTCTTACTACATACAAGGTCTTGAATAATCAACTTCCAGTACCGTATCACCCCAATAGAGCATTCACTCTCAGACTGCTGGCTTACTTGTGGTTCCTAGGATACTTAAGAGTAGATGGTAAGCAGAGCCTTCAGCTTTCAGGCCCCTCTTCTATGGAACCACCTCCCAGCTTGGATTCAGGAGACAGACACCCTAGTGATCGTGACAGGGAATACAGAGCTGGATAGGGCCTGTCAGGTTAGGGATGTGGCCAGCGTGGCAGAGGACCCCAATGCAGGACTTGTAAGGTGAAGAGCTTAATATATCAAAACTTTAATAGCAAAACGTAGCGAGAACTTGGAGCATAGACATAAACATGAACTTGAAGCATAGACATGAACATAACGTAAAGCACACAGTGGGAAAAACAGTGGGATTAACTGATGACGCGACCAGGAACTAAACAACACAGAGACCTTAACCAAACCAAACCAAAAGGGCAACAAAGTCCAAAAAAACAAACCAAGAAAGAAAGAAAAAGCGGCAGCACAAGACAGGAAAAAGAGTCCAAAAACCAAACATAAGCGACGAACCACAAGGGTGGCATCACAGTTTAGGGGGCCGACCACGCTCCCAGTGGCAGCGACGTGGCAGGAGGCTGACCGCACTCCCAGCAGCAGCGGCAACGTGGAGACGAGACTGGAGGCCGGCCGCACTCCCAGCGGCGGTGGCAAGGACGAAGACGACGAGCAGGAGGCTGACCGCGCTCCCAGCTGCGGTGGTGATGTGGAGACGAGACTGGAGCCCAGCCACGAAGACAAGCAGGAGACACTGCAGCGCTAACTAAGGAGACTAAAATAGAAGGCACTAAAGGGACCGAGGACATTAAGGGGACTGAAGGCACTAGAGAAACTGAAGCTAAAGGGCCTCTTGAGGTAACTGGAGCTAGAGAGACCGAAGGGACCAGAGCAGAGAGAACTAAAGGGCAGTGAGGGAGTGAGGGGCTAAAGGAACCGGAGCTGAGGGGACCGGAGTGAGCAAAGCCAGTGAAGGAGCTACTGAGGGGACCGAAGACACAGAGGGGACCGAAGACACTGAGGGGCGTAAAGCTGAAGATGTAGGGGCTGAAGCTGAAGTGCTGACTGAGGCTGAGGGGACTGAAACTAAAGCTGTGGGGACCGACCAAAGCAGAGGAACCTGAAGGGACTGAGGAGTCTTAAGGGACCAAAGGGACCAAAGCTGAGGGAGCTGAAGGGACCGAAGCTGAGGGAGCTGAAAGTACTGAGGGAACCTGGGGGGCCAAAGAGGAGGGAACCGAGGAGGCTAAAGGGACTGGGGCAGCAGGAGAGGCTAAAGGAACTGGACTGACTAAAGCAGAGGGACTTGAAGGGACCAAAGCAGAGGGGACCAAAGCTAAGGGGTTAGCTAAGGGGATTGAAGCTACTGGAGGGACCAAAGGAAACGAAGCTGCTAAAGGGAGCAAAGCTACAATGGGAGTTGAGGGGACTGAAGGGACTAAATGGACCAAAGGGACTGGAAAAACTGAGGGGCCTGAAACTGAGAGAACTGAAGCTAGAGAGGGAACCAAAGGAGCTGATGTTAAACGAACTGACGCAGAGGGGAGCGAAACTGAAGGGTCAGCTAGGGGGACCAAAGCTAAAACTGAGAGGACTGAAGGGACTAAAGATAAAGCTGAAGGACCAGAAGGAACAGAGGAGACTGAAGCTAAAGCTGAGGGGCCTGAGGGAACAGAGAATATAAAATAATAAACTAAGATCCTAATTCATAACACAATTCAAAGAACATAAGGGCCAACGGCCCAGGATCATGACAGGGCCAGCAGCAAAATCTAGAAAAAGATAAGATAAGATAAGATAAGATAGTTTTTCTTTGTCACATGCACAGTTATACACAGTACAATGCACAGTGAAATGTATTTTGTACCTGCAACCTTATATACACACACATATAAATAAGAAGAATAAAAATTAAAAAAAAAGTAATTCACACTATACACTATACTCTATATACTATACACTATACACACTTTTTAAATTATAATATTTACGTTGTGCAATAATGGTCCAGTTAGGGCTCAGAGTTGAGCAGACGGATGGCTTGTGGGTAAAAACTCTTCTTCAACCTTTCAGTCTTAGCCCTCAGGCAGCGGTAACGCCGGCCTGATGGGAGCAGGGAGAAGAGAGAGTGTCCGGGGTGGCTGGGCTGTTTTAGGATCTTCATGGCCCTAAGCCTGCACTGCTTGGTGTAAATGTCCTGCAGGTTGGGGAGGGTGGTTCTGATGGTCCGTTCAGCTGAACGAACCACCCTTTTTAGGGCCATGAAGTCCTACTTGGTGCAGTTTCCCATCCAGGTGGTGATGCTCCCACGCATGATGCTCTCGATGGTGCAGGTGTAAAAGTTCCTGAGCACCTTGAGTGGGAGCTTGAAGTCTCTCAGCCGCCTGAGGAGGTAGAGACGCTGTCTGGCCTTCTTCACAGTGATGTTTATGTGATGAGTCCAGGACAGGTCCTGTGAGATGGTCACTCCCAGGTATTTGAAGGTGTCCACTCTTTCCACCTCAGCACCACTGATGACAAGTGGATGGTAGTCCCTCTGCTGCTTCCTGCTGAAGTCCACGATCAGTTCCTTTGTTTTGCTGACGTTGAGCAGGAGGTGGTTCTCCTGGCACCAGTTCTCCAGGCGGGAGACCTCTCTCCTGTAGGCTGTCTCCTCATTGTGAGAGATTAGTCCCACAACAGCAGTGTCATCAGCAAACTTGATGATGACGTTGGACTCTGACGTGGCCTCGCAGTCATGGGTGTACAGTGAGTACAGCAGAGGGCTGAGCACACAGCCTTAGGGGGATCCAGTGTTGAGGGTGAGGGAGGATGAGGTGAGGTGACCCACTCGTACCACCTGTGGTCTGCTGGTCAGGAAGCTGTGAACCCACCTGCACAGGGATGGGCCCAGGCCCAGGTCCAGCAGCTTAGAGACCAGCCTGGAGGGAACTATGGTGTTGAATGCTGAGCTGTAATCTACAAACAGCACTCTCACATAGTTCCCCTTACCAGTGTCTATGTGTGAAAGGGTCTTGTGGAGGAGGAAGGATATGGCGTCATCTGTGGATCTGTCTGGCCGGTATGCAAACTGTAGTGGGTCGAGGGTGGTGGGCAGTGAGGAGGTGATGAATGTCTTGATGAGTCTCTCAAAACACTTCATCACCACAGAGGTGAGTGCTATGGGCCTGAAGTCATTGGGGCTGCTGGGGTGTGGTTTCTTTGGGACAGGGACTATGATGGACTTTTTAAAGCAGGTGGGAATCACACACAGTTTCAGTGAGAGGTTGAATATCAGTGTAAACACAGGTGCCAGCTGGTCAGCGCAAGTCTTAAGGACACGTCCACTAATACCGTCTGGTCCAGCCGCTTTCCTGGTGTTTACACGTCTAAACGCCCTCCTCACGTCGCGCTCCGTCACAGTGAGTGTCTCCGCCCCTCCGGCTGGGAGCGCAGCGGGCTGTCGGTTTCCCGACTCAAAGCGCGCAAAGAAGATGTTGAGTTCATCAGCCAGAGAAGCGTCGGCACTCACCGGGTGTGTGTGTGGTGCTTTGTAGTCCGTGATGGTGCGTAGTCCCTGCCACAGTCCCCTGGGGTCAGACTGTTGTAGTTGCTGTTCCAGTCTGCGGCCGTAGCGATGTTTTGCCTCTTTCACCGCTCTGCGGACGTTGTATGATGCAACCTTGTAGTCCTCCATGTTCCCAGAGGCGAGGCCGGAGTTGTAGGCAACGGTGCGGGACCTCAGGGCGTCGCGGACAGATTTATCCGCCCACGGCTTCTGGTTGGGAAAAGTCCTGATGGTCCTCCTAAGTGAAGTGTCTTCAACAACTTTCCCAATAAATCCCACAACAGTTTCCGTAAACTCCTCGATGTCTCCGCCCGCGCTGCTGCGAAACATGTCCCAGTCGGTTGAATCCAACGCACCCTGCAGAGCGGCCTCTGTTTGATCAGACCACCGTGTCACTTCTCTCACAGCAGGGGGTTCCTGCCTGAGCCGTTGTTTGTATTTCGGCATGAGAAGTACAGAGGTGTGGTCAGACTTCCCAAAAGGCAGAAGAGGCTTTGCTTTGTAGCCCTCTTTGAATGGAGAATAGCAGTGGTCTAGGGTCCTCTCTCCTCTGGTGGGGCAGTCGATGTGTTGAATCAATTCCGGTATCAGCTTTTTCAAGTTTGCACTGTTAAAGTCCCCGGCTACGATGAGAGCCGCATCACGCTGGTTAGCCTGATAGGTGGAAATAGCCTCATGTAGCTCAGATAGTGCAGTGTTTGTGTCCGCCTGAGGTGGAATATAGACGGCGCTGAAGATGACCGAAGTAAACTCGCGGGGCAGGTAGTGGGGACGGCATTTCAGGGTTAGGAGCTCCAGGTTAGGTGAACATGATTGTTTCAGAAGGACAACATTCCTACTGTCACACCAGTTGTTATTAATCATTAGGCACACACCTCCTCCTCTTGATTTTCCAGACTCACTCGTTCTGTCCGTGCGATGAACACTGAAGAACTCCGACGGCTGTACGGCGTGGTCCGGTATGAGGGGAGTCAGCCATGTCTCCGTGAGACAGATGATGTTGGTATGGTATGGTGGACTGGAAAGAGAAAAAAAAAAAAAAAAGAGTATACCCTCTGTATACCCTCTGGGAGGAGGTATATGCCTGGAGAAAACGCCAGGCATCATGGACACTAAATTCAGACATAAGGGATTTGATGATTTTAGATGAGCGTGAGGGTGTGGGTATGTTGTTTAGGCGCAATCCAATTGCAGATCAAGCCAACAGTTAAAATCTCCACCCAATATTAAATGGTATGTGGACGGATAAGATAAGATAAGATAAGATAAGATAAGATAAAACTTTAATGATCCCACGATGGGCAAATTTGTGCATTACAGCAGCTCAGTACAGAAAACTAAAAATAGAACAGAATAAAATAGAAAAACACTATACACATATACATAAGCACTATATACAGAAAATATATAGTCAATACACACATGTACATATACACACATATACACACACATCAAAACACTATATACAGATATCAAAATATTATATACATTTGTAGCCGGTAAGGTACACAGCATACACGGTATGCATTATATGGGTGAGTGTAATAAATAAAATGTATCTGGACTGTAAGGATAAAGTGATGGCAGAGGAGGTAAAGTGTCCAAGTGACTCAAGACATTATGATGTGTTGTACAGTCTAACTGCTGTTGGGATGAATGACCTGCGAAAGCGCTCCTTCCTGCAGCGAGGATGTTTCAGTCTCTGACTGAAGGAGCTGCTCAGCTCACCCATGGTCTCATGCAGAGGGTGATGGGGGTTGTTCATGATGGATGTCAGCTTTGCTAACATCCTCCTCTCACCCATCACTATCACAGACTCCAGAGGACATCCCAACACAGAGCTAGACCTCCGCACCAGTTTGTCGATCCTGCTCCTGTCCCTTTCGGTGCATCCACCCCCCCAGCAGGCCACTGCATAGAAAAGGGCAGATGCTACCACTGAGTCATAAAAGGTCTTTGACAGAGGATCAGGGAGTAACTGAAAAATACACGTAAAAAAAGTTCGTCGTCACAGTTGGGAACATATATATTGGCCAATGCACCAGGAATATTGCAAATGGCACCAGTGATGATGACATATCTACCAAAAGAGTCAGAAATGGTGTGTGAGTGCACATAAGGGACCGATTTACTAATAAGAAGGACCACTCCTCTAGATTTACTGTTAAATGAGGAGTGATGAACCTGACTGACCCAGCTGCGCTTTAGTTTTACATGATTTACATTCTTCAGGTGTGTCTCTTATAGAAAAGCTATATGCGCCCCAGTCGTTACATGTGGTGTAGTACCTTACTATGCTTTATGGGATTGTTGCGCCCTTTGCAGGTAAAGCTGGTGAAACAGATCTCTTGTCCTACAGAGACAAAAAGACAAAGACAGCTAAACAACCAGAGGTGGCAAAAGTACTGACATTCTGTACTTAAGTAGAAGTACAAGTACTTATGTTAAAAAATACTTTAGTAAAAGTCGAAGTACTGGTTCAACTTCTCTACTTAAGTAAAAGTAAAAAAGTACAGGCTCTGAAATGTACTCAAAGTAAGAAAGTAAAAGTAGTTCTTTGGAGGATGTTTCTACCTGCTATTTTTGTGTAAAACAAACCGAACCTCATTATATATTATTGTAATAACATAAAATAATATTACATGAGAATACAAATGTTATTCCAATCTAAATTTTAATCCTAATGAATGCACTCAGCTTGAAACTGTTATGTAGGACACAAACTGTGAAAGTGAATTTAAACACAGCTCTGTTCTCTGTGTCCTCCATAGTAGAGGGTGACTGTGCCTCCACCTAAACACCAACATGAGGATACTCATGGGTTACAGTGGGATTCAGAAGGTGGAGGAACCCTAAGATCAGCTGTAGTGGCTCTGCATGGGGAGAAGAATCACAGCTTTCTATTGTGAGCTGCAGTAAATGATGTTGGTGTGCAGGCTGTGATCAGCTGACCTGCTGCTGCTGCTCTGAGGTTTACTGCTCTGTGTGGATGAACTGAAGTCACAAAGATGTAACCCAGTATTTCACAGCTATCTGCTGATCTCCATCCCCTACACTGACAGCATACAGGCTGTAGAAATGTTGGATTCAGTGATTGAATCTCAGCATCAGCAGCTTTGATTCAAACTCATCTCTGCTGCACTGATGTAACCTGTAACTCTGACCATGAACACAAACACTGTGCTCCAGTCCAACACAGAGCTTTACTGTAAATACAGTACAACAAGCTAACCTATTTATTACACACTAAACTGCGGCATTTTCATAGAATCTTTGAATTACACAAAGTCAGCATACTTCAGTTTGTTTTCAGTCCTTACCTTTAATTCTAACCTCTCTTCTTCCTCTCCTGTCCTCTTTCTCCATCTCTGAGTGAACTTCTCTCTCTTTGCTCTCCCTGAAATACAGCAGCTCTTCTTTTAGCTAGCAGACACACTGTGTGACAAACTGCACACACTTTGTGTGTTTGCTGATATTTGTTGAGCATTTAGAAACGTTGCATTTACCTGCCACACGTTACTCCCTTCATGCTCGCTCCTCTTCAGTAGCGCTAGCTAAGCTGTTTATGTGCCGCAGCGCAACTTACGGACTCGATTATAGCGCTATAAATGATACATTAATTATATGGGTTTGCGTATTTAATCCCTTTGTACGAGATCAGCCCCGATGATGGAGGATACGCCAGTACGATTGTCTCTTATGTGTTATTATTCCTCCATTTAGGCTCAGATCGCTTGATGACTGACGGCGCACTGACCGGAAATGCAAACTTCTCTCTGACGTGTTAAAAAGTAACGAGTCTGTTTGAAAATGTAAGAAGTAGAAAGTACCGATACTTGTGTAAAAATGTAGGGAGTAAAAGTAAAAAGTAGTCAGAAAAATAGATACTTAAGTAAAGTACAGATACCTGAAAAATCTACTTAAGTACAGTAACGAAGTATTTGTACTTCGTTACTTCCCACCTCTGTAAACAACACATACACACTCATACCATAACCCCATCTGAGAACCAACCCATTCACAGAAGCATCCCCCCAAATGGGATGCGTGAAACCCAATCAAAAAACAAAATGAAACACAAAGTCCAGCCTACTTGAGGCTAAGAGAGTAGTCTCTATTACTAACATATTCTCCTGGGAATATGATATATATATAAAAAATAAAAAATTGCACCACCTATAGAACAAGCAGTTTTGTAGGAACATGAAGGAAAGAACAAAAAGTATATATATATATTTTTTTTTTACATAGAATAAGTAAATAAATAAATAAGCAAACAAATTGCTAAACAGACTATGAGTTGTAGATATAAATATGAGGGAAAAGAGCTCACATGAAGAACATCTGCATATCAAATATAAACCCCTTAAAACCAGGGTTATAATAGTTTTGGATTTTACATTATAGTTTAGTTTTAGTTAGTTTTTACTTTTTTTTCTCTAATTCAGTTAGTTTTTAATTAGTTTTCAGAGTGGTTTTGGTCGTTTTTATTAGTTTTTATTTTTGGTTTCATGCTTAGTTTTAGTTAGTTTCAGTTAGTTTCAGTATTAGTTTTAGTATTTTTATACCTGATCAGGTGCAAGATTCAAGGCGCAAAAGTGACTATTGTGTAATGAAAACTTGACAAAAGATACCGTTTAAAGAAATATATTCAACAACCAGCTGTTCACAAGACATGCTAAATGTGTGTAATATTAAGGACACACATGAACATCAACAGGGAGAAACAAAGAAAAACATGAATTCCCAAACTCAATAAATTCTACAATAAACTCCACAATAAACTTCAGCATCAGTGCAGCAGATTAATAACAGCTACATGTGGTGTTAAACAAAAACAAACTCTTTGAAGGAGTCAAAGCTCAAATCCATCTGCATCCTGATGTTCTCACCACCTGAAGCTGCTTCTGTTTTGGAGCTAGCTTGGTTAGATGCTCGCTAATTAAACTTGCAGGGTCTTTGCGGCCTCTGTACACAACCTACAGAAGTTGCCGACCTCATGTCCGCATTTATGCTTGTGTAGCTGGATTGTGTGTGTTATTACCTTGTGGTCGTGTGCAGGTGTTTGTACTCAAAGAACCTCCATACGGGACTCTGCCGCTTTCTCGGCAGACCGCAGCAATTACTTTGCAGACCAGCGCGTTGAGCGCACGCACATGCGCACTCACACAGTTGTCCTGTGGCGCTCCCAGCTTAAACTCCGAGAGCGGAAACAATGATTTCATATCAATCCACAAGGCTTAAAATGAAAGTCAGTTTATCGATAATTTCAGTTAGTTTTAGTTAGTTTTGTAAACTCACAATTCAGTTTTAATTAGTTATCGTTTTTTCCTTTTAATTATAGTTTTTATTTATTTCAGTTAACGACAATGTTTTTTCAATTTCAGTTTTCGTTATTTCGTTCGTTTTCGTTAACTATAATAACCCTGCTTAAAACAGGAAAAAAAACTACTACACAGTAAGGCACATAAGGGCCATCTGGATTTTATCAACAAAATTACAAAATTACAAGAGCCAAATAAAGGACCACAATTGGAAACATGACCACTATATATCAACAAATTTCTCAAAGGGCACTTTCAGGGGTAGTAACTGAAGTACTGTATTAATTACACAATAGTGCCCAAACAAAATACTGTCCAGTCATTGTGTGGGTGGCAGCACCTTTTGAGTCAAACTGTAGCTGGATCAACCCAATTTTTTAAAAAGTTTTTCTCTACAAAGCAAGAACAGGGTCTTCAAATTTGCAGACTTGCCCATCATGAAGAGGGATCCATAGCGTTGCAGAGAACAGAAGACCAAACTTCACCTCAGGACAGAAGTGGAGTTCCTTCTTTACTTTCACAAAAGATGCACATTTTTTGGCAACTGAGGCTGTGTAATCAGGGAAAAAGAACACACGTTTTCCCTCGTAGAGCTAAGGAGATGACTCATGAGCCTTTCGCAGAATCTCATTCTGCACTTGGAACAGGTTGACACGGGAAATGAAAGGGCGCAGAGAGTCCTCCTCTGCCGGCCTGGCCCGCAATGTACGATGTGCCCGATCTAGGGCGGGTTTAGCATCATGGCCAAGCAAGTCCTGAAGCAGAATGGACACAAACTCAGTTAGCTGATGTCCCTCTGGCACCCCCACTAGACAGAAATTATTTAGTCTGGAGCGACCCTCCAAGTCTTCACACTTCTTGGATAACATGCTCACTTGTGCATTTAGCAAGTTAACTGAGGCCTCCAGGGTAGATAGCCTCCCATCCTGATCACTAGCAGCGTGCTCCAAGTCTTGAATAGCAATCCCAAACAAAGTGATTTTAGGCTCTAGTGGTGCCATGGCCGCTGCAGTCTCCTTCTTAACCACGTTCGAAACAATATTCTCAAACCTGCTGATGAGATCAGTGCGTGAATCATCCAGCATCTGCTGCATCTTGGTTAGCAAAATGCTTTTAGCATCTGGTTCAGCAGGAGCCACGTGGTCAGCTTTGCTGCGAGTAGCCTTGTTAGGGTCGTTTTTTCCCCATGTTTAGCACCAGTACTTGCAGGTTGCACAACAGTCCTGAAGTTACATTCACTGGTAGACCCGACGGTTCCCGAAAAATGTATTCAGTGGTGCAAAAATATATATAAAAGACATATCCCATCGGAGCTGTGGCAAAACACGTCCTACATAGTGAAGGAAATGATTTTTTATGATGTTTCATGAGGTTCATGGCAGGGTTATTATAGTTAACGAGAATGAACGAAATAACGAAAATTGAAAAAACATTGTCGTTAACTGAAATAAATAAAACATACAATTAAAATGAAAAAACGATAATTAACTTAAAACTGTATTGTGATTTTAAAAAACTAACTAAAATTGTAAATAGAATGACCTTCCTTTTCTTGTTTGTCATTTTATTTAAAAGCCTTGCGGATTGATCTTTTTTCCGCTCTCCGAGTTTAAGCTGGGAGCGCTGTCGGGCAGCTGTGTGCGCCCGTGCGCGTGCTCACCGCGCTGGTCCACAAAGTAATGGCAGCGGTCTGCCGAGAAAGCGGCAGAGTCCTGTATGGAGTTTCTTTGAGTCCAATAATACAGATAGAAGAGTGTCTTGTTGTGAATGATGAAAAATGGAACACGTCTCAGTGAGGAAAAAACAGCAACGTCAAAGTCCACCTGAGAAGCGCACACAAGGCAGCTACGGAAACTGCTCTGAACCGACGGAATCTGGCGTTCACCTCCAGAGAAATGTGACTACTCGGTTGCTGCCACGCAGCCGCAATGTTGTGATGAACCTGTTCCGTCCTTGTGCGTTTTCGGCCACTTTATCAGTGAGAGAATAACAATCAGGAACAATCAATATAAGGACTCACAAATGTCAGCAAATTCCTGGAGGGAGCTGCTAAAACTGTCGAAATGGACGCGAGGAAATGAAGCCAAAAAACTGAGCAGAAAGAGCGAGGACCAAAAGAAGTCCCAGCCGGCACCGCTTAAAAAACACCAGCTCACTACCACACACAATCCAGCTACACAAGCAGAAATGTGACATGAGGTCGGCCACATATCAGCATTTAACCAAGCTAGCTCCAAAACAGAAGCTGTTGTTAATCTGCTGCACTGACGCTAAACTTTATTGGGAGTTTATTTTAGCATTTATTGAGTTTGGGAGTTCATGTTTTTCTTTGTTTCTCCCTGTTGATGTTCATGTGTGTCCTTAATATTACACACATTTAGCATGTAGTGCTTCTGTCTTGTGAACAGTTGGTTGTTGAATATATTTCTTTAAACAGTTTCTTTATTTGAGTTTTTGTTAGTTACTCTTGTACCTTGAATCTTGCACCTGACAAAGTAAGAAAAACTAAAACTAATACTGAAACTAACGAAACTAAACTAAAACTAAGCAATAAACCCAAAGTAAAAACTAATAAAAATTAGCAAAACCGCTCTGAAAACTAATTAAAACTAACTGATTTAAAGAAAAAAAAAGTAAAAACTAACTAAAACTAAAAGATAATGTAAAATCCAAAACTGTTATAACCCTGGTTCATGGTATATGTTTGTCTTTACCAAATTTACACTTATTTCCTTGAGAAATTTGTCTGGAAAATAAACATAACTGATTAAAACTACAGAAGCTTATAATGTTTTGTGTCATCGGGAACTTTGTGTCTGACTGTACAACAAACCACACTGATGGAGACTACACAATGATAGAAATGGAGACTTCGAGGTCACCCTGCTGTTGAAATTCTCTGTTTTCCACATTCTGTTTTCTATAATAATGTAACCAAGACTGATAAGCTGTGACTATATAAAACTGTAAGCTGAATTAGAATCTGCTAGCACTTCATGTCATCCCCAATGGCATGCAGTCCTGAACCAGATTCATCTGTAAAACTGTTTGAAATGGCTTAATTAAATTTAATAATTGGACTCCTTATTCCGTTGCTTGGTGTTATTCCTGTTCGATAAACAAACATGCAGAAACCTAAAGGCTTAGACAGCACACACTCATGTTATTTAAATTCCTTCAATAGTCAGTGCTCAGCAGGATTTTTGCAGCTCATTAGCACCTGCAATTAGCATGCTAATAGGTTAGCTTTAGCCCATGTGTTGTATTAAACATTAGTTATTAACTTAGCATAAAGCGACTAACCAAGATGGTGTTTTTGCCTAATACAGTAAGGAAATTGTCATGCAGCATCTGTGTCCTCAGAAATTGGAAAATTATTACACTTTATAAGCAAAGTGGGTGGGTGAAACTTACCAACTTACATGACTGTTAAAACAGGATGTCAACTAAAAGAGAGGATCAAAAATGATTTCAAAAGAAGTGCTTTTCAAAATCAAATGTGTAAATTTAAACAAATCGAAAAAGAAAAGTTTTCACTACTGGGTTACACCCTCCCCTGTTACATCATGTTGCATCCAATGTGCATCCAAAAGTACTCAACCCCTGAAACAGATATTTTACTACAGTCACTAGGGGATTTTCTGATGATCAAGTTTTCTGGGTGGTTGTCTGTTTCACTCTCATCTTCTCAAAGGCTGAATTGAATAATTGGATCATCACTTTGTAATTCCTTAGATACGACATTGGGATGGTATTCTTGTTCCTCTCCTGTCATGGTGTTGTGTGGCAGGAGCGGGTAGACCCCAAAATGCAGGACTCAAGAGAGGGTGAACTTAAAGTGGTTTATTAAGAAATAAAACAGAAGACATAAACAAACCTACACTGGGAAGGAAGCTAAACCAAAAACCGGAGAAGAGCACGGAGACACAGAACAAGGGAACACTGAAGACAACGCGACAAAGGGCAGATGAAAACTGAGGGCTTAAATACACAATAGGTAATCAGGGCAAGAGGAAACAGCAGGGCACAGCAGGTGAAGCAAATGAGACTAACAACATAGAGGAAGCAAAACTAAACACAAAGCACAGGGAACACAAGACTTGCAAAATAAAACAGGAAGTGACTAACCAAGGTGCACGCAGAGTACATACAGGGGACTGGCACACAGACATGGGACAGAGACACAGACTAGTCACAACACTAGGAAAAACTCAACATGAAAACACAGGGGGTCAGGGTCAAGACAAAATGACAAAACAGACAAGACCATGGAAGCAGAGGAGACCGGGACAAAGGGAACAAAAGTATCAAAACAAACTGGGAAATAACAAAACTCAGGGAAAATAAAACTAAACACAAAACGCTGGGCAGACGGCCCAGGACCATGACACTCTCCTACCTCCTCAGGAGGTTTATTAGGTAAGGTACAGTTAAACACAGTAACCCATTTGTATGGATGAATGTGTCCAAACTTTTGACTGGTATTGTACCTGGTTCATCATTCACAGGTTTGTTAGGGGTTATTTGATTACCACCATCAATTCCAGTAGTCTCTCCATCTGGCAAGTTGTCTGAAGGTAAGTGATTTTCAAGTTCTTTAGGCTCAACATTTTCCTCTGAACCAGATAAATCTGATTCTTCAAAGTGGGATGAAAAACTCATCCATTTCATTAGATTCCTCAAGATCAGTGTTGGCAGTTTGATTAATCTGGGGACAATGAACAGATTTGGGCTCAGGTGTCTCCTCAGTTGAAACAGGGAGGAAACTACATTGGGTCTCTGTGTAGTCTGTGAGAGGGACCTTCTTTTGATTCTGGTGTTAAAGTCTTATGCACATTTGACTACAGCATGTATATCTGCCTGCCATTTATCTGCAAGTTTGCCATGTAGTCGCACTTTACAAACTCACACCCCATTTCTGGGTTCAAGGTCAGAAACTGACTTTGTGATCAGATTTGTTCTTGATTCTGTCTCCAACCTTTTGTACAACTTCTTGTCTGTGATTTTTTGTGTATTTTTCTGCAACTTGTGGTGGCTAGATTTCCTGTAGCCATTCAAAGAAAGTCCATAAGCAAGATCAACTGACAATCTGGGTTTCCTACCAAATATTAATTTGTAGGGAATGAAACCTGTCACATTACTGAGTGTGGAGTTATATGTACGCACTAAAGGGATAACAGTCATTCCAGTGTGATTGCAAATGTCGTAAAATGATCAATTACAAGTATGTCTCTCCTCCTGTCTGGTTCCAGACTGAGAAAGTCCATATGAAGTAGCTCTAATGGTCTTGAGGTGGTTATGTTGACCAGGCTTTTTTTTTCAGGAAGACAGGTCCATCTTGTGCAGCAATCACAATTTTTTACTCCCCCCCCCCTACACCTATAGGTATTTGAGGTCAATAAAATCTTGTCCTGACCAGGTCAAAGGTCACGTCTAAATGTAAGAGTTTACTGCATTTGAGATGACCAGTGTATACACCAGAGAGAAGTTATGCACATACAAATCACTGGATGCTTACAATTATGTTGTCTGTGGCCATGTAACAAATGTCAAATATGACATAGACTCTGAATTGAAGGCAGAAGTTCTTCAAGACAAGGAAATGTATGAGGCTTGGGTCATTGTGAACAAGTCGGAGAACTACATCCTCACAGCAAATTGTACCTTCATGGCATGGTGAGTACTTTGTCAAATTGATTTTTTTTAGCTTGCTATGAGTTAAATGTTGAAGTTATTGTGAAAAGATTGAATCCCATTTTAATGAACTACACACAGTGTCTAGTAGGTTCAAGCTGGTATCGGCAATACAGATACAATACCGATACTTTGTGCAAAAACACAAAAGTGGTGTAATTCAAATCTTGGCTTCATAAAGAAGACATCACTCTGATTTATTTATTTTAAACTCAGTACACGGTGGAACAGTGGTTAGCACAGCTGCCTCACAGTTAGAATAACATCTGGAAGGTCTGCATTTGATTCCACCTTGGCCCAGGCCTCTCCCTCTCTCTGTTTGGAGTTTGCATGTTCTCCCCGTGCTTGTATGGGTTTCCCTTTTTTTTTTCTTTTTTTGTTTTTCTTAAAGCCTGTCATGTCTGGCAATTTTTGCAATCAGAATGATGATCTGAATGCACTGTTGTACCAAACATATTTGCTTTTACAAGAAGAGCTCTTTTTGTTTTTTTTTTCTAAAGTCAATTCTTGTCAATGTTTGTATTTTTTTATTTTTATTTCATTTATTCAGGCCAGGTCTGAAAGGCAGGTAGGGAGGGGAAAGAAGATAAAGATAGACAGAGAATGGGAAAGGGATAGAACAAAAAAAAGGGGGGGGGGGGACAGAACCAAAAAAAAAAATACACACACACACACACACATATATATATATATATATATATATATATATATATATATTTATATATATATATATATATATATATACACACACGCACACACACACACATACATACACACACACACACACATACACACACACAGTCATGCTGTAGTTTGTAGCAATGTGTATGTGTCTCTCTAATTGAACATACTCACTAATGAGGGCAAGAAGCCGCAACCACCCCCCTGGAATCCAGAGGCAACCAGGGAAAGACCTAAGGGACCCGGGCCACCCACGGCCCTCTAGAACTCAGAAAATCCAAGGCTACACATCCCGATGGCATCCACGCACAGACCCCAGAGGAGGAAGGAGGGAGACGCAGACGGAGCCGCCACAGACGATGAAGAAGAGCCCAGAGAGCAAGAGGCAATGAGCAGCCCACCCCCCCAGCAGACCGCCCCCCCCAGCACGAGCCGAGAATACGGCCCCAAGGCCCGAGGCACCCGAGAACCGCCCGGCACCAAGCAGAGCCCCCCCCGCCCACACCAAAGAGGCCCGAGCCACCCCCAGGCCACAACCGTTAAGGAAGTGGGCCAAGAGCCACACTAAGACATCCAGCCATGCACCCCAAACCCACACGCGCCCACATCCCAGGGGCAGCAGTGACGACCAGCCGGGGGCAGCGGGGGAGTGGTAATTCCCGCCCTCCGCAACCGTGTCCCACAGACGCCAAGGCTCAGCAAGTCGAAGACCCAGAACCAGCTGTCCACACACACACACACACACACACACACACACACACACACACACACACACACACACAGATCTTGTACTCATACACACACACGTCAGTTTTACACTCATGCACACACAAACAGACCTTATGTGGGCGAGCCGGTACCAGCACAGAGCCAGCGGCATCCCGGGGAAGCAGCCAACCCAGCCCCGAACCACTGGCCAGTCCCCATCCCAGTGTCATGGTCCTGGGCCGTCTGCCCAGCATTTTGTGTTTAGTTTTATTTACCCTGAGTTTTGTTATTTCCCAGTTTGTTTTGATACTTTTGTTCCCTTTGTCCCTGTCTCCCCTGCTTCCATGGTCTTGTCTGTTTTGTCATTTTGTCTTGACCCTGACCTGTGTTTTCATGTTTTTCCTAGTGTTGTGACTAGTCTGTGTCTCTGTCCCATGTCTGTGTGCCAGTCCCCCGTATGTACTCTGTGTGCACCTTGGTTAGTCACTTCCTGTTTTATTTTGCCAGTCTTGTGTTCCCTGTGCTTTGTGTTTAGTTTTGCTTCACCTATGTTGTTAGTCTCATTTGCTTCACCTGCTGTGCCCTGCTGTTTCCTCTTGCCCTGATTACCTATTGTGTATTTAAGCCCTCAGTTTTCATCTGCCCTTTGTCGCTTTGTCGTCAGTGTTCCCTCGCGGTGTGTCCCTAGCTTCCTTCCCAGTGTAGGTTTGTTTTTGTCTGTTTTACTTCCTAATAAACCACTTTAAATTCACCCTCTCCTGAGTCCTGCATTTTGGGGTCTACCCGCTCCTGCCACACAACACCATGACACCCTGGCTGGGTGCATGAAACTCGGGTGTGGGAAGACCCGCCCACCTCCTCCTCCATCTCATCTCATGATTGGGATGATGTGAGTGTATGTAGTTGGAAGAATGTGTATGACTATGTGAAAACTTCAGTGCTATTAAAATTGGACGGACAGATATATAATGAGCACTGAGTAACAGCGCCCATACACAGCACCCCCCAAGGCCCTCAATGTCTAAGATGTAAATAAAATTGAGGAGCAGGCAGCAGTGAACAGAAAAGTGGGGCCACCTCAGCAGCTCCACCCACTTTCCACCATGTGACACCCCCACCCCCCAAGACCCTATGTGTATTATGACGTGTTGTGAGCTGTATGATGTGATTTCTAAGAGGAAAAAAAAAAGGGGGGGGGGGGGGGCAGCATGCAACAACACAGCGAGCAGAGCCAATGGAGTGGCCCCACCCACTGCAGCACAACTGTGACATTTATTTGCTTCCATGTCTAATTCACTTATATCACCTAAAATGCAGAGTTTTGGTGAAGCTGGGATACTGAAATTGAACCATGTGGACAAGTCTTCACATATCCTCTGCCAGAACCTCTGAACAGGCATACAAGGCCAAATAGCATGCATATAGTTTTCAGTATGATTGCCTGCACAGTGGGTGCATATATTTGTGTCTCTGAGGCCCATTTGGAACATTCTGCGTCCTGTATAATGTATTCTATGGAGAGTTTTGTATTGTATAAGTTGTAAATTTGGACTTTTAGTCACACTGAAGGTGTTTAAACATATCTGTGTCCATAAATTTTCATCTGGGTTGATGGAAAGATCTCGCTCCCATTTTGCAGTTGGGAGGGAGATTGAATCATTAATTTTTAACATTAATTTATATATTTTTATGATAATTTAGGAGTATAAAGATTTAGAAATTCTGTTACCAGTACAGGGATTTCTAATTTCAGATTATTTAATTTAAAGCTTGTCTATATGATGGACCTCAATTGCTGGTATTCAAGAAATTTGCTATTGCTAATTCCATATTTTGTAACAAGTTCTTCAAATGAAATAAAAGTCCCATCTTGAATAACATGTTCTAAATTTTTTATTCCTTTCTCTTGCCATGCTGAAAAATTCAGTACTTTGTTTTTCTGACTTATATCTGGATTGTTCCAAATGGGTGTCAGTTTACATGGGATAAGTGAAGACTCGGTTATCTTTAAAAATTCCCACCAGGCTGTCAGAGAGGTGTTTATATTAAGGCTTTTAAAGCAGTTATGATGTTTAATATTGAAGCTAATGAAAGGTAAGTCAGAGATTTTCACTTTTCCACAGAGTGTTTGCTCTAAATCCATCCACGGGCTGTCTAAAGAGCCTGATTTAATCCATCTTGAAATATACTGTAATGTATTGGCTAAGAAATGGTGATAAAAATTTTGGAGTTCTAGACCACCATTGCATTTTAGCTTTTGTAAAGTCTTCAAACTTATTCTTAAGGTTTTATTTTTCCAGAAAAATTTTGAAATGTTTGGGCGTGGGTTTCCTGCGGGTACTCTGGTTTCCTCCCACGTTCCAAAGACATGCACTTACTGGGGTTAGGTTAATTGGCTACACTAAATTGCCCATAGATGTGAGTGTGAAAGGTTGTCTGTCTCTCTGTGTTGGCCCTGCAACAGGCTGGTGACTTGTTCAGGGTGTACCCTGCCTCTCGCCCTATGACAGCTGGGATAGGCTCCAGACCCCCCGCGACCCTGAACAGGATGAGCGGAAACGAATGGATGGATGGATGGATGGACTCAGTACATTGAGGTAGCAGCCTCATTTACTATAGCCAAACTAATTTAACAGCAGCAGACAATCATACAAAATTATGTGAAAATGGTGTTGCAAAATAAAAAAAAATAATATTAGTAAAGTGATAACCCTATTGAAATAAATCCTTGTTTAATTGCATTTTATTATTTAATGACACCTATGTAAACCACTTTCAGTTATCTTACACTTTAGGAAAGCTTACTTGAATAAATCTAGGCTTTTTTTTTTTACCTATGTGAGATTATGTCATGTAGGCATAATACAAATATTGCTCGAGGCTGAAATCATTCAGCTATGTGTTGAAGCATGTGTTTATTTTGTTACTTATACTATCTTAATTAATATGTCCAACTCAAACAGTGACCATGCTTATCGCCCCATAAAGCTCAACATTCCTTTTCCCGGCCCACAATAACAACAATAAGAATCGTCACATTTGCTGACGACACCACAGTAGTCAGACTCATCTCAAGGGGAGATGAGGCAGCTTACAGAGAGGAGGTCCTGAAGCTGACAGCCTGGTGTTCAGAGAACAACCTGACACTGAACACCATGAAAACCAAAGAAATCATCATCGATTTCAGGAAAAAAAGGGCTGACCCAGCCCCCTCCACATCAATGCAAACGTGTGGAGAGGGTCCACATCTTCAGGTTTTTTGGTGTCCTCATCTTTGCTGCGCCTAGGCATGCAGACTGCTTCTACAAATATTAGTGAAAGTATGGGTCACTCAGGGAGTTCAGGGAATTCCAGCATGGTACCGTGATAGGATGCCACCTGTGCAACAAGTCAAGTCCTTAAATTTCCTAACTGCTAAATATTCCACAGTCAGCTGTTAGTGGGATTATAACAAAGTGGAAACAATTGGGAATGACAGCAAGTCAGGCACAAAGTGGTGTGCCGCATAAAGTGAGAGAACAGGCTCAGCAGATGCTGAGTTGCATAACATGCAGAGGTCGCCAACTTTCTGCAGTCAATTGCTACAGACTTCCAAATTGTGGCCTTCATATGGCCTTCAGATTATGCCAAGAACATTGTGTAGAGAGCTTCATGGTGTCATTGTCCTGGGCCGGTGGCCCAGTGTTTTGTGTTCTTTTGGTGCTGCGCACATATCCCAGAGGAGGAAGGAGGGAGACCCCAGACTGACCCCCCCACGGCCAAACGGCAAGAGTCCAGAGAGCGAGAGGCAATGAGCAGCCAATCCCCGCCGCAGGCCGGCATCCCCCGCACGAGCCGCGAATGCAGCCCCAAGGCCCCAGGCGCCCGAGAACCACCCAACGCCCAGCAGAGCCCCCCCCACGCCAAAGAGGCCCGAGCCACCACCAGGCCACAACCGCCAAGGGAGCGGGTCAAGAGCCACGCCAAGACATCCGGCCATGAACCCCGGGACCCACGGGCACCCGACACCCCAGGGGCGGCAGTGGCAACCAGCAGGAAGCGGTAGGGAGTGATAGGGAGGGGTGACTCCCACCCTCCGCAACCATGTCCCACAGGTGCCAAGGCTCAGCAAGCCACAGGCCCAAGCCCTGCTGTCCACACACACACACACACACACACACACACACACACACACACACCCATACACATGCACGCACGCACGCACACACACACACACACACACACACAAATCATATACTCATACTCACACATATGACATATGACAGATTCATGCGCACACACACAGAACTTACATGGACACCAAGTGTGGGTGAGAGGGTACCAGCACAGAGCCAGCGGCACCCCGGTGAAGCAGCCAACCCGGCCCCAAACCACTAGCCAGTCCCTACCCCAGGCAGCGTGCATGAAACTGGGGTGTGGAAGACCCGCCCTCTCCCTCCTTCCACTCAACGTGTTTGGAGTGATATGTTGGGTGTATGTGAGTGTATGGAGTGGGAAGAATATGTATGTGTGTGTGTGAAAGCTACAGTGCTATTAAAGTTGGAGGAACAGATGTAATGAGCACTGAGCAACAGCGCCCATCCACACCACCCCCCCCAAGGCCCTCAATGTCTAAGATGTAAATAAAATTGAGGAGCAGGCAGCAGTGAACAGAAGTGGGGCCACCTCAGCAGCTCCACACACTGATCACTGTGTGACACACCTGCCCCCCAAAGCCCTATATGTACTATATGTACTATGTACTATGTACTATGACGTGTTGTGAGCTCTATAGTGTAATTAAAAAGGGAGAGTGGGACATCACGCAACATAGTGAGCAGAGCCAGAGAAGTGGCTCTACTCACCACAGCAGAAGCCCCCCTCACCCAAGACCCTACGTGTGTGTGATGTAATGTTTGACTGAGTGGGAGGAGGAGAAGAGCCAGGATATGTAAGACCGGGAGGTAGAGAACTACCCCTGGAAGAAGAGAGCCAAGAAACTGCTGGCTCACTAAACACCCCAGTTCCCTACACCCAACCACAGTGCAGGGAAGGCAGGTCCAGGGCCTGAAGTGGCCACACCCCCAGGGCAGCACCGTGCCCAAGGCCAGCATCCACAGTCCACACCACAGACAAGCACAACACAAAAACACCCCCCACACACACACACATACAAAAGACAATATATCACACACACACCCACCACACACATACAAATATCTCTTTCTCACATACATACACACACACACCCACCCACCCACCACACACACAAATATCCCTCACACACACACACACACACACACACACACACACACACACACACACACACACACACACACACACAAATACAAATGTCTCTCACACAAACACACACACACACACACACACACACACACACACACACACACACACACAAATACAAATGTCTCTCACACAAACACCGACACACACAGACACAAAAACACACACATAGACACACACACACACACACACACACACGCACAGTGGTCCTGAGTCCGGAACCAACGGCCCCCTGTGGGAAACTATTGCTCCCTCCCCTGCGTGCCCAACCACCCCAAAGAATGCGCGGGCACCCCAGAATCCCGGAATGAGGGCCAGACATCCCGACGTGGTCCAACCCACCCCACTCGGCGGCACGCTCATGGGGGCACAGACCCCCTAAACGCAGGGAGGAGCCCAACTGGGAAACGGGCAACCCCGGGCACCAGGGCCCCAGACCCCACACCCCGACCCCCACGGAGAAAGCCGGCCACCCGGCCCGGAGCCAGTTCCTTTGACTCACTGCTGTACTGAGCCTGTCAGTATCTGCATTAAGTACCAGGTTGAAGTCTCCTCCTATTATAATTGTGGTGTCAGAGTGATCAGAGAGTGAGGTGAAGAAGCTATGAAAGAAGGAGGGGTCATCAATATTTGGTCCATATATGCTAGCGATACATAAATCTGTATTCTAAATAGATAAATTAAGTATTATAAATCTACCTTCTGGGTCTGATGTAGTATTTCTAATAGTGAAATTTATCTTATTGTTAATGAATATAGCTACACCTATTTGTCTGGAGTTGTAGCAGGGTGATTACATGTAAGGGAACTGTGGAGAGGAGAGAGTGTGCGCCGTCCTCCAGTGCGCTTCAGTTAGTGACTATTTACCTAATATAAATTTTATAGCCTTTAAAGTTGTTTATAACCAAGCTCGCTAAGAAAATTGCTCACTACAGTGTCTAACAATGACTGACTTGCAGCCTTGCTCGATATTGCCGGTATTCGCGTTGAAGTCTCGCGTTACTACAGCATAGTCTCACACCCCAAACAGTCAGATTTGCTGACTAGGCTACTGCAGATAAAATAGAAAAAGGGATCATCACCTGTTTATTTCTAGTCCCTTGTTCCCCGTGTCAAGTCTACGTGCACCTTGTCTAGTCACTTCCTGTGTTATTTTGACAGTCTTTTGTTCCCTGTGCTTTGTGTTTAATTTTGCTTCCTCTGTTATTAGTTTCATTTGCTTCACCTGCTGTGCCCTGGTGTTTCCTTTTGCCCTAATAACCTAATGTGTATTTAAGCCCCAGTTTTCTTCTGTTCTTTGTCGTGTCGTCTTTGCCTTCGTCGTGTGTGTGTGCGCTTCGTCTCTTGTGGTTTAGTTCTGGCTTCAGCCCAGCCCAGTTTTGTTATTATCTTCATTTCATTAAAATCACTAAGCTCATCACCTCCGAGTCCAGCATTTTGGGGTCTCCCTGCTTCTGCCACACACAAGCCATGACAGAACGACACGACCATTATGAAGACCCCGTGGACTCAGACCTGTGGGAACGGCAGCGAGTTGTTCAATCCTACCTGCAGGAAGAAGTGAGGTGGAACCCATGGCTCGCCCCAGAGCACAAGCCACAGTTCCAGGGAACTTGCTGGGAAAAGGAAACTCAGCGTCATCGCTCGCCACGCTCTCTTCCCCTGCAGCCTCAGCTCCACTCGCTAGCTTCGCCGCAGCAGCTGTGCGATGCGACTGCCGCACAGCATCCTCCCGAGCCTCTGGGGATTTGGCTCAGTGGCTTCACATTTGGCGTCACCTGCCAGCTCCGTTCCCCTTTCGGGACCTGCGGCGGGGGCGTGGAGGTGGAGCTCTCGGCGCCGGAGGAAAAATACGGAGTCAGCCAGCCACGACCCGACTCCTGCATCAGCTACAGACAGTATAAGCTTGAAGACAGTTACAGATCCTCCACATAACACGAACTCCTCTTCCGACTCTGTCCCTCCAGACACTGGCATTCCAGACGCCTCTCATACAGTGAGTAACAAGATTCCACCCTCCATGAAAACCAGGTCGGACATTTTTGATTTGGTGTACAAGCTGTGTATCTTGTGGTTCCGGCTACCTTGTGAGGAGCTGGGGAAGACCATCGCCCACAGGATTCACAATATGTTAACAGAACACCACTGGCTTATGGTTTCCTTGCCTGCTCTAACCCAGTGTTATGCCGAGGAAATTCTTCGTTCAGCAGCCCTCCCATTTCCTTTTGAGTCTCCCAAGGTGACTGGGTCCAACAAACCGGCAAAAGAAAAGACTGTGTGTTTCACACCTGGACTTAACCCCAGTAGGACAGCTGCTCCATCCTCTGTGCCTCATGCTCCTGCACCTGTTCTTGCTCCACGGGTGGGGGCAGCCACGGATGAGCCTGCTCCGGCACCCATTTCTGTTCCGCGGGTGGGAGCACCTTTAGCTCCCTTGGCCTCAGTTCAGGCCCCCTCGGTCCCTCGGGTCCCCTTAGTTTCCTCCTCTACTCCCACCTCTAGTCCCTCGGTCCCAGTCCCGTCAGCTCCTGCTCCCTCTGTAGTTTTGGTCCCCTTAGCTTTCCCGCAGTCAACTTCCCCACAGTCAGCTTCCCCGCAGTCTCAATTACCTGCACCTAGGTTATCCCCCAAGCCACCCCAGCTGTTTGACAAAGCAGCTGTGTGCCCTGCACCGCAGTCCCAGCCTGCACATCTGGAGCCTCTGGGCCCTGTTCATCCCAAGGGTCCGGCTCAGTTGGAGCCGCGTCTGAAGCCCAAGGGTCATGCTCGGTCCGAGCGTCTGGCTCAGTCCAAGCCTCCTGTCTCATCTTGCCGCCGCCACTTGTGCCGCGGTCGGCCCCCTGCCTCGTCTCCTCATTGCCGCCTCAGCCGCTTGTGCCGCGGTCGGCCCCCTGCCTCGTCTCCTCGTCGCCGCCCCTGCTGCTTGTACCCCGGTCGGCCCCCTGCCTCGTCACCTCGCCCCCTGCCATTTGCTATTTTTGTTTTGTCTTAGCTCGTGGACTGTCCCTCGTTCTGGCCCCCTGTTTTGGACATTAGAGTTCTTCGGCCTTGTGCTGTCGCCTTTTTTTTGTTATGGTCCTGAGTTTTTGTTTTTGTCCCTTGCCTTTGGCCCCTCTTGGACTGCTTTCCCATGCCCTGTTTTTGTTTTTTGCTCTGTTTTTGTTTTTTGGGCTGTTTTCGGCTGCATCGTTGCCTTTTGTTTCTCCCCTGTGTTTTTGTTTTGTTCCTGGGCCTTCTTCCTGTGTGCTCCCTGCCTGGTTTTGTTTTGATTTCGGTCCCTCTGTCCTGGTCCCCCGCCTCCCTCCCTGGTTTGGTTTTCTTTTCTGCTTTGGGCCGTCGGGAGCTGGCCTTTGAGGGGGGGGTGCTGTCATGGTCCTGGGCCGGTGGCCCAGTGTTTTGTGTTCTTTTGGTGCTATTTCAGTGATTTTCTTGGATTATGTTTAGTTCTCTTTTGTATTCCTGTTTTATTTCTTGTCCCTTGTTCCCCATGTCAAGTCTATGTGCACCTTGTCTAGTCTCTTCCTGTGTTATTTTGACAGTCTTGTGTTCCCTGTGCTTTGTGTTTAGTTTTGCTTCCTCTGGTATTAGTTTCATTTGCTTCACCTGCTGTGCCCTGGTGTTTCCTCTTGCCCTAATTACCTATTGTGTATTTAAGCCCCAGTTTTCTTCTGTTCTTTGTCGTGTCGTCATCTTTGCCTCCGTCGTGTGTGTGTGCTCCTTCTCTTGTGGTTTAGTTCTGGCTTCAGCCCAGCCCAGTTTTGTTATTATCTTCATTTCAATAAAATCACTAAGCTCATCACCTGAGTCCAGCATTTTGGGGTCTTCCTGCTTCTGCCACACAAGCCATGACACATGGAATGGTTTCCAAGGCCGAGCAGTTACATCCTAGCAGTGGTGTAAAGCACACCACCACTGGATTCTACAGAAATGATGACGTATTTTTTGGAGTTAAGAATCACGTTTCTCCATCTGGAAATTTGATGGATGAGTCTGGGTTTGGTAGTTGCCAGGAGAATGGTACCTGTCTCACTGTATTGTTCCAAGTGTAAAGTTTGGTGGAGGGGGATTATGTTGTGGAGTTGTTTTTCAGGACATGGGTTTGGCCTTTTAGTTCCAGTGAAAGCAACCGTTTCAGAACATTTCATGCCCTCAACTTTGAGGGAAAAGTTTGGGGATGGCCCCTTCCTGGTCCAACATGACTGCACACCAGTGCACAATGCAAGGTCCATAAAGACATGGATGAACAAGTTTTTTGTTGAAGAAGAAGACTGGCCTGCACAGAGTCCTGACCTCAGCCTGGTAGAACACCTTTTATTAGAGTGGAGACTGCGAGCCAGGCCTTCTCGATTAAGTTTGTATTTAATATGGTCTGTTGTTACATTTGCATTTTCATGTAAGCACGTAATATTTTGGGCTGTGTTAAATTCTTTCTGACTGTTCTGACCTTTTGTACATTTCAAAAGCAATTAAAATAGTTTATTTTTTATTTTAAATGCTTTGTTTGCTGCTTTATTTTATTAGTTACTCCAGAACACTAGTTAGTCAGGATAATCGTTTTGTTCGATGTAGAATGAGCAAATCAACCATCAAATCAAGCACAGACAGCTTGCTGAGTGATGGGTTTAGCTGGAAATGAGGGATCCCAAATCACATTCTGCTTCAAGCCCCATATATGTGGACAGCAGAGTGAGCAATAATTCCAAATACATCTATTTTGGTACTCTGTTTTTAATGGTAAGCTATAATTCTATTGTATGTCAAACTTGGCAGTGAAATTGTATTTTTCAAAGTGTGGTCCACATTTACTCCTATTCCCCTGCAGAAACTGAGACAACTAGGGTGGCCAAGTACTCTTCTTTGCTCTATATTTTTATCAATTATCACTACAAATGTTTAGCGAGATGACAGTAAAGCACAGTGTAAGAAACTAGAAGATCCTACCTTTGAAATCAAATCTTACATGTATTTTGGCATTGCGTTCTTTCTTGATAAGAAAACTAACCAAAAAGCAGCAGATGTGAACATAACCGTAACTCTGCTGCTAAACCTAAGCATGACATGTATGTTGGCAGGCAGACTCAAAGGCAGGGCTTCGGATAAAAGTTAACAGAGTCAAACAGGTCAAACAAATAATGCAGTTGTCTTATAACAGTTCAGATGTCCATGCCAAGACTTGATAATCCTTGACACCCTTTCCTCTTGAGACCCGCCTCTCCTCTTTAGTCTCCAGGTATTATGAGTACAGGAAACAATCATGTAAGCAAAGGAGAAGGTGAGCAAAATAACATCACATTTAGTACAGGAGCCAGCACTGTGGTTCAGTCAACGATCCAGCGAAGACTAACTTCAGCACGTCAGCTTATTAGTCTTGATGAGATCATCAGGAATAGGTGAGTCTCATCATTTCCAGGTGGATGAATGCTCAGAGCCGAACTGGGTAGGACCCACCCTCCCACACACACACACCATCCCACCTTAACAGGAGCCTCCCAGCAACCTGTTAAGTCGGGGTGATAGTGACGACCCTCCCACAGCATCCCCGCCAGCAGTGCTGGAGATGATGCTAGACGGATTAGATTAGATTAGATTAGATTGTCAATGTACACAAGTGTACAATGAAAATTGCTGTTACAGAACACCGATCCAAGATGGTACCGAGAGCTCACCTTCAACTGCTGAGAATAAAGTTGGTTGAAAACCGAAGGATGCATCAAACGGACACAGTCTGGTGCCCTTAGAGGTCATGGAATTATGTGCATATTCAACCCAGGCCAGCTGGGTGCTCCAGGTGGACTGGTTGGATGAAACAACACAACAGAGTTCCACTTCCTGGTTTGCTCTTTCGGCTTGGCTGTTAGTCTGTGGATGGAATCCTGATGATAGACTAACCATTTTTGCAGAACAAAGTCAAGTCAAGTCAAGTTTATTTATAAAGCACATTTAAAACAACGACGTTGACCAAAGTGCTGTACAAGATCTGTAACCCCAAGGACTATACTAAATAAAAATAAAAATAAATAAATAAATAAATAAAATAATAAAATAAAAATAAATAAATAAAAACATTAAGAACAATAAATAACATAAGAAAATTAAAAATTAAAACGTTTAAAACAAGTACCATAAAATACCATAAAACAATCATCTAAAAGGAGGTAGCACTGCAGCCAAATGCCAAGGAAAAGAAATGTGTTTTTAATAGAGATTTAAATGTGTGTATCGTCTGAGCTGTGCGGATATGGAGAGGTAGATCATTCCATAGCTTTGGTGCTGCTGCTGCAAAAGCTCGATCACCTCTCTGTTTTAGTCTAGTTTTAGGCCTCTGTAAGAGCAGCTGGTTCGATGACCTCAGAGCTCTTACAGGGGTGTGACAGTGAAGCAGCTCAGACAGATACAAAGGTGCCAGTCCGTTTAAGGCTTTAAAAGTAAGCAATAAAATCTTAAAATCGATTCTAAAACGGACAGGGAGCCAGTGAAGGGATGACAGGACTGGGGTAATATGTTCATGCTTTTTTAAACCGGTTAAAAGACGAGCTGCCGCATTCTGGACTACCTGCAGGCGGCGCACAGATGATTGATCTATGGTTAAAGAATTTGGCATAGAACAAAACTCCCTCCAGACACGAGACATGAACTGGGGTCCTCAGTCAGAGACAATGCCTTCAGGGATCCCATGCAAGCAGAAAACATGCCCATTGCAGGACTTAGTGGGTACATAAAGGCGGATGGGAGGCCTGTTTCTGGGTTACGGTTTCTGGGGTATGGCTGCTGGGTGGCATGAATCAGAGACTTGACCTCCCACATCATAGTTTCACTCTATGGGGTTTAAGTGACGAGAGAAAAAAGCACATGTCAGCAGTTTACCTTTGGACTGTTGTGATAAGATGCTCCAACTCTGGAAGCTGAGGTGTCTACTTCCACAATGAACTGCTTAGTGAGGTCTGGCTGAGTGAGAAAAGGGGCTGTGGCAAAGCATTCCTTAAGAGTCTCAAAGGCTTTTTGGGCCACCGGCTTCCACTGGAAGGGAAGCTTAGGTGAGGTTAGAGACATAAGAGTCAAGGCAATCTTACTGTAGTCTCAGATGAAGCGACGTTCAAAGTTTGCAAATACTAGAAACCTTTGCAGTTGCTTTCTGTCAGGTGGTTGGGCAAGGTTATCATGGCCTGAACCTTAGCCTTCATCTTCTCTACAATAAACCCAAGGAAAGAGACTGACCCCACATGAAACTCACAATTTTTGGTTTTGACATACAGCTTATTCTCAAGGAAGTGTTGCAGGACTTGGCGAACATGGAACTCATGTTCCTGTTGAGACCTGGAGAAAATTAGAATGTCATCAAGGTACACAAACGCAAAATGATTGAGGAAGTCATGGAGAACATCATTGACTAGGGCTTACAAAATGGTCAGTGCATTAGTTAAATGAAACTGCATGACCAAGTATTTGAAATGTCCGAGATGTGTATTGAAAGCTGGCTTCCACTCATCTCCCTCTCTGATTTTCATCAGATGGTCTAACTTGTAGAAAGCAGTGGCACCTTGTAGCAGTTTGAATGTGGATGACAATAGGGGCAATGAGTATTTATTCTTAATGGTTATCTTGTTCAATCCTGGGAAGTCAATACAGTGGCGCAGTGTTTTACATTTCTTTTCCACGAAGAAAAACCTCGACAAGTCTCTTCCTCCGTTTGGAGGGGGGACAAACATGCTCAGCCAAGCTGCATAGGTTGTTCCTCCATTACTCATCCAAAATTCTGAAGTCTACTGAAAACAATCGGCAACACTCTTACCTTGCTTCAGGTTAAACAGTTTATGACAAGAAAATCAGAGAATGATACATTGGCATCAGATTTTAAGACCGCCTGTTCAGATTGACCATAAATCCAACTTTGGAACTGTCCGTGCCTTCTGTTGTTGCCAAAATACAAAAAAACACAGTGTAAGAAATCCACCATATTTCTCCAACTCACCGGAGAAGACTTCAGGGGTAGCCAGGGGCCTTTTGAGGGATTCATGCTGAAATGGATGAGACTGAGATGGAAGAGGTGGAGGGTTAGTTAAATTTAGCCAATTAAACAGTTGATTCAAGCATACCTTTGCTAACTGCTGAGTAGACGTGCCCAAGTGGCTGGTGATAAGGCACAGTCTTTTGAGCCTCTCTTCCTGAATGGTGAGCGCACAGCTGACAGAGTCCATGTCTGCTGAGTCCATTTTCTGGCTGGATCGTTCTGACATGTATGGTCGGCAGCCAGACTCAAAGGCAGGACTCCAGATAAAAGTTAATAGAGTTTATTTACAGATTCCAGGTCAAACAAATCAGATTTCCATGCTCCAGCCCAGACTTGGTAATCCTTTCCTCTTGAGACGACCCTCCCCTTTTTAGTCTCCAGGTAATCTGGGTACAGGAAACAATCATGTAAGCAAATGAGAATGTGAGCAAAACAACATCAAACTTAGCACAGGAGCCAGCACACTAATTGTGGTCCAGTCAATGATCCAGCAAAGACTAACTTCAGCTTGTCAGCTTAACCCTCTAACGCCAGGCAGTTACTTGCCCTTACTAGCGGCGAACAGCTGGTTAAGACGTAACATATCAGTGCGGAGTCGGCTGATCAAAGTTCCTTTGATCAGCTGGCTTCTTACCATAACTCCACGAGCATTTGTCTTGGTGGAAAAAGTCAAACAGTTCCTGAAAGCTCAGAAAATGCACTTCACAGCCATATAGTGGTATTACGGTATTTTTTTGTCGAAGTCCACGAATGGCGGCACTATTGATTTATGGTGTGTCACATTCAACATGTTCGGAGGTATAAGGTTAGATAATGGTCTTGACAAGATCATCAGGAACAGGTAGGTCTCATCATTTCCAGGTGGATGTGTGCCCAGAGGTTGGAGACCCGAACCGGGCCCCGTCCCTGAGCCACCAGAAAATAAGAGGAGAGAGAAAAAGAGAGACAAGGACTGGCAGGACACACACAGGAAGACCGAGGGCCATGACAACACAGCAATCTGGGGAATGTTAAACAGTTAAAACAGTCTGTAAGTGTGAGAAGATTTGAAGATAAATATTTCCGATGATTCTAACAATAATAATCATGTATGCTGTATGTATACTCACCAGCCAGTGTGTTAGGCAACACCTTGCTCCTTTTTCTTTCAGAACTACCTAAATTTTTCAATAAGGTACACAGAGGTCATAAAGGGATATAACTGGTCAGCAACAATGCCCAGATTGGCTGTGAAATTTAACCAACATTCACTTGGTATTAACAGGCCCAAAGTGTACCAAGCCAATATCCCCACACCATACATCACAACCAGCCCAAACCTTGGAAACAAGTCATGATGATCCTGCTTTTCATATTGTTTGCTGAATTCTAACTCTACCATCTGAATGTTGCAGCATAAACTGAAATTCATCAGAAATTCCAATCTTCAATTTTGGTGAGACTGTGTGAATTGAAGCCTTAGACCCGAATTATGCTTTTGACTCAGGCCTACATACATACCCCGAAATCCCCTGTGAACCCTTAGTGGTAACCTACAACGTAACCTGACGTGCACCTCTCAAAAAACGTAACTACATGTCAGGGCGACGCAGTCCACAAGGATAGTGATTAGTGCGTAGGGTTCAGAGGGCATTTCGGGTTACCTACATAGGCCCCGCAAAGACCTGACACAGAAGTCAAAATTATGCCTTAGTTTCCTGGTCTTCTCTGACAGGAGTGACACCTGGTGTGGTCTTCTGCTGTTGTAACCCATCTTCTTCAAAATTTTACATGTTGTGCATTAAGAGATGTTCTTCTGCATTCCTTCTGCTATTTTAATTCCTTGACCTCCAGCATCTAAGAGACCTTTTGCCCAGTCACTTAATGGATTTTTTTTTTTCTTTTTTGGCTTGTTCTCTTAAAACGTAGAGATGGTTGTGTGGGAAAATCCTAGTAGATCAGCAGTTTCTGAAATGCTCAGACCAGCCTGTCTGGCACCAGTACCCATGCCACATTCAAGGTCACTCAAATAGCCTTTCTTAACCATTCAAATGCTTATTTTAAACTTAAGCAGATCATGTTGGCCATGTCTACGTGCCCAAATTCATTGAGTTGTTGCAGTTGGCTGATAGTTGCTTTAACCCTTATATGCGTGCACTTTTTTGCTTACGTTTTTAGTGACCTGGGGTTAATCTGTACCCCGTGGATTTAATCAAAGAAAGCATAGATATAACCATAAAATTAACTTTATTTCAACCAATAAACGAACACTGCATGCATCTAACCACCAAAGAAACACTGCATGCATTTAACTACCAAGCAAACACTGCATGCATTTAACCACCAAACAAACACTGAATGCACTTAAACTGAATTGCAATATTCTGCAAAACATTTATCATTAGCAACCTCATTCTGGATGAACATACCTAAAATGAAGTTACACAATACCAGGTAGCTGATAAGACTTGGGAGCAAAAATATCCAGATATATGTATAGAAAGACTAGCTAATTTCATCTAAATTTGTCTGATATGAAACCTTTTCAAAATATTTTTTATTACGACAAATCACTTTTTTCTGTGTTCACTGTACAATAACCTCCTCAAGTCCAAGGTCAATGTCCTGTATTTCTAGCCATGCCAGATGTGCTGACACGTTTTGTATGTCTTACCCCTACTTATTCTCCCAGATCTTTTACAGTTGCAGCTGGATGTATATAGGATTTGATTCAAGTATTCTAGTCCTATCTATGTATATATATCTATATATATATCTATATATCCTACCTATATAGAGAGGTAGCAGTGCTGCATCAAAAAGAGACACCTTTTGGCAATGATGGAAACCCTGGGGTACAGAATTACCCCAGGTCCATAAAACTGTAACTTTCGCAATTGAAATGAAAAAGTTGATAAGTGGCTATTGATTGATGAGGGCAATGCATAAAAAGAGGACCAGTAAGGACCAAGGAACAAACTCCTAAAAGGATTGCTCGATAACATTTACTCCAATAATATTATTTTAAAAAATTGGGACTTGGGGTACAGATTTACCCCAGGAACGCATAATAGGGTTAATGAACAGTTGAAAAGGTATACCTAACAAAGTGGCCAGTGAATGTAAATTTTTACTTTAATAAAACATTATTGAATTCTTGTACTGTGATTTGTGCTCCTTAAAGTGTAAGGTGAAAAAAGGTAGCGGTGCAATCCTTTCCTCCCCCATCTCTGTTTCACTTTGATAATTATGGGTGTTACCTTTGAAATGTAGACAGAGCTGGCTCTGCCCATTTTGGTGCCCTAGACAAGTTAAAGGTGCCTGACTTGTATCTGTATTCAAACATACAGTACATGCTTACTCTTAAACCACAGCATTAAGTTCGTTGTGTCATGTTATTTGATTGTGACTTAATTAGTAACAAAGTTAAAGTATAAAATTCAGTAATAAAAATATATTATATTATATTATTATATTATATAAGCAATATATTAAAATAATAATGACAATAAAAATAGCAGTTATAGAGACCCAAATAATTGTCTAAACTTACATTCTTCAGGGAGTGGTGAAGATGTGAGTGAAGGTCCATGTGCATCAGCTTCTACAGGTGTCCACGAGAGGACAAATAGAGCAGATTCACCTATTAAAAATAAATGATAGTATTTTTTGTTTGTTTGTTGTTTTTGTTTTTGGTGGCCCCCTAAGAGATCACCTATATTGCCTATGCCCAGAGCCGGCACTGATTGTACTTTTCAGTTTTGCATCTGTAGTGTCTGAAATGCCTATGTGAAACTCCATTTATGTTGTCTCCTAAAAGTGTAGGAAAACTCCAGCAAGGGGCCTTTCAGTTTGGGAGCTCATCTGCATTGCTTATCTTTACCAAAAAAGGAAAGGTATTTATTGGGGGTCTTTGAGTCCCTCTAAAAACTGGTAGAAACCAGTCTAGGTGTGACAACATGTTTATCAGATGTTAAAGCCTATTTAAGGCTGTAAGTTTCTTTGTTCAGGGTGTAGAAGATCATTGGCTTTCCTTCTTACCCAGATGTCTCGAATGTCTGTTTTGACATTGCCTTTTTTGTAACGTTGACCAAGAATTCCTTCAAACACAACATCATGGTATCAAGATCAAGAAACCACACATCACATATAATATGTCTGAATTCACTGTCCTATTTTTTTCAAAATATACTTTTAAAGTTTTAATTTACAGTTAATGTAAAACAGATCCTGCAGCTGATAAAATTTGTGGTACTTGTTACAGTAAGAATGAAACAAAAAATTGGGCACTGAAAATGAACAGGACATCCAGACAACAATTGTTTGTGAGTGCTTTAACTCTGTTCACATGATGTTGGCCTCACAGGAGCCAGACTTGAGTATTTCAAGTGTAACGATTTGTTTAACAGATTTTCTGAACCAGGGGTAAAACAAAGCATAGATCAGAGGGTTTATACAGGAGTTTAAATAGAACAGACATACTACAAATGTAGCAGATGAAGCACTGAGCATGGCATCTTGATCTGAGACTGTAACACAATAATATGGACACAGACATATTAGAAACACAATAATAACAACACTGATAGTCCGTAATGCTTTCATTTCAGATTTCTTAACATTTGTACTTACTGACCCCTCATGTGTCACAGCTGCAATATGAGACCGCAGGGCGCGAGCTTGAGACACAGCCACAACAAAAACTCTAAGATAAAGAACTACAATCACAATGACAGGCCCAACAAAGGACAGCAAGAGATCTGCAACTCCAAAAGCATGACCAACAACAACTACACACTCTCCATAGCAGGAATTATACCTGCCTGGTTGCACCAGATTATCTTTCAACACCAGACACTGGAAGAGTGAAGAACAGATCCAACACAGATAAACACAGGCCTTTGCTCTTTTTGGAGTGACTTTGGTGGAATAATGGAGAGGGTAACAAATAGCCACATAGCGGTCAATTGATATGAGCACCATGGTTCCTACTGAGGCAGAGGTAATAATATAGTCCAAAAGAAAATACAAACTACACATGAGGTCACCAAGGAACCAGCACCCATCTATGATCATAATTTGAAAGAACATCAACAGACCCACAAAGCAATCAGAGACAGCCAGAGAGAGGAGGAGGAGGTTGGTGGGGGTGTGCAGCTTCCTGAAAAAGACAGACAGCAGTACAATTATTTATAGTAACAATTACAATTTTATACAGATAAAAGTGTAAGAGAAAGACATTATTTAGAAACATACTTTTTCCCTCATACTCTGATATCATATAAATTACATTTTTCTGATCCATATAACCCAACTGCTTTATCTATAATGAAATGATTACTTGAAGTGGGAGATGGAGATGATGAGCAGCAGATTAAGAATCACAGTGAGTAGAGCAATGGAGGACAGAGTAATATAAATGAGTACAGATAAACAGCGAGGTCGAATGGTTTTCCTGCAGGAGGAATTGAGAATCTGTGGAAAGCAGAGCTCAACTTCTTCAAAGATTTTCATCATTAGGAAAATGAAGAGATGACTAACTGTTGAGCTCTGCCAGCTTTATGTTAGAAGCTCTTTGTCACATCCTGGTTTATTTATTTTTTTTGCTCCACATTGCTCCACCTACCTTCCCTCTGGAGGAAGTTTTCTTTCAGTAGGTTTACTGCTGTGCCACAATCTTGAATAGTTTCAGTGGGTATGAATGTATTTAAACTTTTTTGATCTTTATATATTCCATGGCCTTCCCTCCTGTTAATAAGTTTGATTTATATTGTGCCACTTCATTGGAATAATTACTGATTTTTGTATGAGTGGCGTGTTAGATCCCAGCTACCCCTGTTGCCAATATCGCTAATTTGGTGGGGCGTTAGCACACAGTGCCCACTCCGGGTCCAAAAAAGGTGCTTGTTTCAGCCATTGTTTTACAACATACACATGTTTCACAACATGTGTATGTGTTTTACAACATACACATGTTGTAACATACACATGGCATGTGTATGTTATGAAGTGCCTCTCATGTTAGCTTAGTCTGTAAAAATGCTCCGCTTAGTTTACAATCTGTTGCCAAGTGACTTATGATGACTTTAGTGGATGGTTGGTGACAAGTTTTCCCCAAAATACACTTGGAGAAAATATCGGCGATCCATTTTAAAATTTGCATGTCATAAAGTTAAATGTAAGCGTGAAAATAAAGCCAGTCATGCAGCAGAACATTTTATTAAATATTTTACACCTACTACATCACTAAAGTCAGTTGGTCTTCCAAAGTTTTTAGCAACCATGACTCAGTCCTGACTGTGGCAACCTTTAAAACCCCCATGTAAAACATGAATGATGCATGACGCCATATACCATGCTCATCTGGATACACTCAGGAGTGGGCCCGCCTTCTTCAGCTCTCCTCGGACGTGATAGAGGCCTGGCTACCTGAAATCTTATCTTCTCTCCCATCCGGGCCCCCTCTAGGCTCGAGCCGGGGGCGGGCTGTCCTCCCGGCCCGCCTGCCAGAAGCTCTGCCCCTGGACAAGATAATCTACCTCACTGGGAGCAGAGTTTAGGTAGCTGCTCTGCACTGTGTTGGCACATGGCACTGAAGAGCACAATAATGAAGGAATTAGATCCTTAAACTTAGTTACAGCACTTTCAGAAAGACTTCTACTGTAGTAAAACTTATTCCCCACTGCTGTGTAATCCATTAAAGTAAATGTAAATGTTACTAAGAAATACTAAGATGTCTTTGGCTGGTAAGGTACCAGCAGAGTTCAAGATGGCTGTTGGGGCGACACGCAGTTTGACTGGCTCTGTGTGGATGCCTCGGAAATCCTTTAATAACATCGAAAGGAATCGGCTTTTGCCTTTGGCTGGTCTCTTCTTTTTTCTTTTGTGTTTTTCTTTATCTGTATGTCATGCTGGACTGAAGGGAAGGGATAACCAAATCCTGTACCCAGCACAGGCGAGTCAGCATGTCCTCTTCACAATATTATTGGATAATGGTCATGCTAGACTCACCTCACCCTCAGGTAAACATGGACAGTTGGATGATACTAAACTAGTTCATGTTTTAATAATACTTCTTTTGGCTGGTGACATTGAAGTAAATCCGGGGCCACAGCCAGCTGCTGTTTGGATTGCCAACACTGCTCTTTGGGCTGCCTTCGAAACTGCCTTGTTCTGTTCCTGGTCTTCCGCCGCTGCTCCCCAGGCCTGTTCCTGGTCTTCCCTTGTTGCTCCCCTGGCCCGTTCCTGATCTTCCGCCGCTGCTCCTCGGGCCTGTTCCTGGTCTTTTGCCGCTGCTCCCCGGGCCTGTTCCTGGTTTTCTGCCGTGGCTTTCCGGGCCTGTTTCGGGGCTGGCGCCGCTGCTTCCTGGGCCTGATTCTGGGTTTCCGCCGGTTTGCGCCGGGCCAGCTCCTGGATCATTATCGCTGCTTCCCGGTCTGGCTCCTGGGCTGACTCTGCTGCTCCCCGGTCTGGCTCCTGGGTTGACACTGTTGCTCCCTGGTCCGGCTTCTGGGCTGACACCGTTGCTCCTCGAGCTTGCTCCTGAGCTTTCGCCTTCCATGAGGAATAAAACTACAAATGCACTACGTAAAGCCAAAGCAAATTTCTTTTTAGATGTAATCAAAGGTGCTAATGGAAATGTCAAAATCATATGGCAAAATATAAATAAATTGATAGGTAAGAAACATAAAATGATCAATGATAGATTGGAAATAAAAGTTAATAATAAGCTGTTGATTAATCCAAAAGAAATAGCAACTGAGTTCAATAATTTTTTCATTAAGTCTATTGATGAAATAAGACAAATATTTAGTCAGTCAGAGATAGCTTTCAATTCTAAAGACTCTGGACAGCCTCTTTTTAGATTAGATCAAATTACAGATATTGAAGTCGCTAGTATAATTCAATCAATGAGGGCTTCAAAAACTAAAGATGCATACGGGCTTGACACACACTTTTTAAAAACACACAAAGATGCACTGGTCTGTCCAATAACACATTTGATAGATCTATCCAGTAGAATGGCAACAGTTCCAGCAAGTTGGAAAGCTGCCATAGTCTCACCAATTTTTAAATCAGGAGACAAATCAAATATTTCTAACTATCGTCCCATTAGCATCCTCCCTGTTGTCTCTAAGGTTGCAGAAAAATGGATTGCGAAGCTGCTGAATAAACATCTCAGCCACCATTCTCTTCTGCACCCCATGCAGTTCGGGTTTCGCCAGTATCATTCCACAGAGACGGCAAATTGTGTCTTTACAGAAACAGTGAAATCCCTAAAACCACCTGTGTTGGTGCAGTCTTTCTGGATTTAAAGAAGGCATTTGATACAGTAGATCATCAGGTCCTTCTGTCCAAACTGACTTATTTTAACTTTGTCGAAGATGCACTAGCTTGGTTTCAATCTTACTTATCGAACAGGAGACAGTCTGTGACTGTCAGGGGCACAATGTCGTCATACCTTGACTGTCCAGCAGGGGTTCCCCAGGGCTCTATTTTGGGACCAGTTTTGTTTTCTTTGTATATAAATGATTTGCCAAATGTGTGTCAAAGCATCCACTTCCAAATGTATGCTGATGATGCTGTTATTTTTACACCTGCAAAAAGTCTACAGGAAGCATCTTCTATCCTTACATTAGCCCTGGAGAATATACAACACTGGCTCCTTCAGTCCTCCTTACTGCTGAATAAGAAAAAAACAGTTACAATGATGTTTACAAAAAAAACCTATAAAACTGGAGCGGTCTAGTGTGTTCCTGGGGGGAAAAGAGTTTGATCTTGTGCAGGATTTCAGGTACCTTGGGGTCACACTGGATCCCACACTGTCTTTTAAAAAACATATAAAACTTACAGCAAGCATAATTAAATTTAATTTAAATAACTTCAAACAAATTAGACCATCAATGACAATTAATTCAGCTAAGATTTTTCTACATTCAATGATATTTTCACATATAGATTATTGCATTACATCTTGGTCACTCACTGGAGATACGTTCTTAAAACCAATAGAAATATTATTTAAAAAGGCTATAAAAAATCCTTGATCAAAAGCCCTTGTCATATCATCAGTGTAATATTTTGGAAAAATACAACATGCTCAATTTTGAAAATTTTATTGAATTTAAAAATAGTTGCTTAATTTATAAAGTTCTTCATGGACTAGCTCCACTTCCACTTTCTACATACATTAAATTAAGATCTGACCGAGGTTTTGGCACCAGAGCCTCTTCCAGAGGAGACCTTGAGATCCCCCGTAGAAAAACAACCTTTGGACAAACGGTTCTGTCAGTCAGAGGGGGTCATTTCTGGAATAATGTACCGACTAACATCAGAGAATGCTCCACTTACAGTACTTTTAAAAAGCACCTTAAGCAGTTTATTAAAAGTTCCCAGACATGTTCGCACTTTCACTGATTTTCATTTTCACTTGTATATTGTTCGAATGTTTGTCAACGTGTTGTCTTTTTGCTGTTATTGTATACTCATGATGTCTTCTGTTGTTTGTCCTTCTGCCTAGGGACTACAGATGCAAATTAGCAAATATGCTATAATCTGGCTCATTTACAATCTGTACAAAGTATTGATTGTTTTATTATTGTGCATTGTCCCAAATAAATAAAATTGAATTGAAAAAATTTAATCAGACAGGAGGGGGCTTTCAGGGAATACTGTTAAATCTTCAGTTTAAAGGCCATATGTCAGGACAAGATCCAGAGTATATTAAAGTGGTGGGTGGGCTCCTTTACATTTTGAGAGAAGCCAATTGAGTCTAATAATAGATTAAATGCAGTGTTGAGGCTGTAATTTTCACCATCTACATGGATGTTAAAATTGCCCACTATAATTATTTTATCTGAACTGAGCACTAAATCAGATAAAAAGTCTGAGAAATCAGACAGAAACTCTGAGTAAGGACCAGGTGGATGATAGACAATAACAAATAAAACAGGTTTTTGAGTTTCCCAATTAGGATGGACAAGACTAAGAGTCTGGCTTTCAATTAAAAGTTTGTCTGGGTCTTTGATTAATTAATAAGCTGGAATTGAAGATTGCTGCTACTCCTCCTCCTCGACCTGTGCTTCGAGCATTCTGACAGTTACTGTGACTCGGGGGTGTTGATTCATTTAAACTAACATATTCATCCTGCTGTAACCAGGTTTCTGTAAGGCACAATAAATCAATATGTTGATCAATTATTAAATAATTTACTAGCAGTGACTTCGAAGAGAGAGACCTAATGTTTAATAATCTACATTAAACTGTTTTATTCTTTGGTGCAGTCGAGGAAGCTATATTATTTATTTATTTATTTTTATTTTTATGCTTAAATCATTTTTTGCTGATTTTAGCTTTGTTTTTTTGGTGGTCTGGGAGCAGGCACAGACTATATGGAGATGGGGTTTTGGGGGGATGTCAGGAGGAGAGAAGCTGCAGAGAGGCATGTAAGACTGCAACTCTGCTTCCTGGTCTCAACACTGGATAGTCACATTTTGGGGGGTTTAATAAATTCAGCCAGATTTCTAGAGATGAGAGCTGCTCCATCCAAAGTGGGATGGATGCCATCTCTCCTAACAAGCAAACAGTGACAGGGTTAATGAATTAATTTCACTGATACCAATTAAACTAGGAGACAGTTTGTTTGATTCAGATCATAGTTAAATTTTTTTTTCTGGACAGCCAAACCGTTTGTCTTGGGGAGTACTTGGGTGCAGGAAGACGATGACAGTTAACCAGCTGTTTATTCAATGCAGTGGTCGGATCCCTTTCCTGGAAGATTCAGTCATTGTTTCGAGTTGCCCAGCTGGATGAACGCGACCCAGGAGCTGACCCTGTCAACCATCCAACCTCAGTCTGGTCCAAGGTGCTGGGCTGGGCCGACACAGCCCATTTCACCTGCCACCAGGACCACCAAAGATTGCTTTGGTGGCCCTCTCTGGCCTGATATGTTTCGGAATACATTGGCCCCTGTACCATCTGTGCCCAGAGCAAGGTATCCTCAAGTCCATCACCCAGGCACCTAAGACCTTTGCGTGTTCCCGGACATTCATGGGCCTATATCTCCATCAATTTCATTACAAAAGCCTCTTTCCCACAAACAGGGTTCTGGAGCCAATGCCTTTATTTGAACTGTTAGGCGGGTTTTCCACCGCTGAAGCTCCGCCGAAAAAGCAGTTCCACTCCGGCCCCGTAAACTAGCTGGTCTGGAACCAAGAACCCATGACGAAAGCGGCAGAGAGGCATGACTCTGCCGTCTCAACATCAAGTTTTCTACCATATTACATGTGTATTACATGTACGTGTATTAATACTGTCATAATGACTATTATTGATCAATTCTCTAAAGCTGCTCACCTTGCTGCTCTGCCCAAACTTCCTTCTGCTCTGGAGGCAGCCCGTCTACTCACGGACCAAGTTTTTCAACTTCATGGAGTCCCTCAGGATATTGTCTTCAATCAAGGGCCACAGTTCACAGTTCCTGTTGTGATTTGGTGCTATATAAATAAAATTTCAAAAAGTTCAGAGTAGTGAACTGGTGAGAGAGGGCATCAGGCTTAGTATTGCAGGAACCTGGGTGATAAGAAATCATGAAATTAAACCTGGCAAAAAACATAGACCACCTAGCTTGATGGGCATTAAGTCTCTTAGCCTTTTGAATGTCCAAGAGATATTTATGGTCAGTCCAAAACAGGAACAGCTGCTCTGCCTCCTCCAGGCAGTGTCACCACTCCTCCTTTGCCAGCTTGATCGCCAACAACTCTCGATGTTGTAATTCAGTTCTGCAGAAGACAACAACAGGTTACCCTGCCTGGGATAGGGTTACCAGGGCCCCATCCTGGAGCCAAGCCTGGGGAGGGAGCTCAAGGTAGCCTGGCATTAGCCCATGGTTCCCAGCCGGGCACAGCCCAAAGAGATGACATGGCCACGCCCTCCTGTAGGCCCACCATCCGCAGGAGGCATCATAGATGTTGGGTGCAGTGTGTGTTGGGCAGTGTCCAAGGGCGGAGGCCCTGGTGGACCGGTCCCCGGCTATCAGGACTGGCTATTGGAACATGGAATGTCTCCTCTCTGGTGGGGAAGGAGCCTGAGCTAGTGCATGAGATTGAGAGATACCAGCTAGATATAGTCGGGCTCCCCTAAATGCATGGCCTGGGCTCCGGAACCAGTCTCTTAGAGAGGGGCTGGACTCTGTTGCGGTCTGGAGTAGCCCTTGGTGAGAGGCGGTGAGCTGGGGTGGGTATTCTCCTATCCCCCCGGCTTGTACATCAGAGTTTTCACCGGTGACTCCATTGTCTTGCTGGGAGACCTCAATGCTCACGTGGACAATGACAGTGAGACCTGTAGCGGCATGACTGGGAGGAACAGCCTGCCCAATCTGAACCCGAATGGTGTCTTGTTATTGGACTTCTGTGCAAACTACAGTTTGTCCATAACGAACATCATGTTCGAACATAAGGATGTCGAACATAAGGATGTGCACGTGGCACCAGGACACCCTAGGTTGCAGGTCGATGATCAATTTTGTAATCATATCATCAGATCTATGGCCGTATGTTCTGGACACTCGGGTGAAGAGAGGAGCTGAGCTGTCAACTGATCACCACCTGGTGGTGATTTGGATCAGGTGCCAGGGAAAGATGCTGCACAGACCTGGTGCACCTAAACATGTTGTGAGGGTGCGCTGGGAATGCCTGTCAGAAGCCTGAGTCTTCAACTCCCACCACCAGAAGAATTTCGACAGCATTCTGAGGGAGGCTGAGGACATTGAGTCTGAATGTACCATGTTCCACACCTCCATTGTTGAGGCTGCTGCTTCGAGCTGTGGCTGCAAGGTGGTTGGTGTCTGTCATGGTGGTAACTCCCAAACCAGATGGTGGTCACCAGAGGTGAAGGGAGAGATCAAGCTGAAGAAGGAGTCTTATTGGGCTTGGATAGGCTGTTGGACTCCGGCGGCAGTTGACAGGTATCGGCAGGCCAAGCGGACGAGATTCACCCTGAGATCCTGAAGGCTCTGGATGTTGTAGGGCTGTCTTGGTTGACACACCACTGCAACATTGCAGGGAGATCTGGGGCGGTGCCACTGGATTGGCAGACCGGGGTGGTGGTCCCCATCTTTAAGAAGGGACGGGATGCTCCAAATTTTGGGGAATAACACTCCTCAGCCTCCCTAGTAAGGTCTATGCCAGGGTGCTGGAAAGGAGGGTCCACCCGTTAGTCAACCCTCAGATCCAAGAGGAACAAGACGGTTTTTGTCCTGGTCATGGAACCCTGGACCAGCTCTTTATCCTCTCAAGGATATTCGAGTGTGCATGGGAGCTTTCCAAACCAGTCTACATGTGTTTTGTGGACTTGGAAAAGGCATTTGACCGCGTCTCCTAGGGTATCCTGTGGGAGGTCCTGCAGGAGTATGGGGTGTCTGGCCAATTGTTATGGGCGATTCAGTCCCTGTACAACCGCAGTGAGACCTTGGTCCATATAGCCGGTAAAAGTCACACTCATTTCGTATGGGTGTTGGACTCCGCCAGCGCTGCCCTTTGTAACAGATTCTGTTCATAATTTTTATGGACAGGATTTCTAGGCGTAGCCAGGTGGCGGACAGCTTCTTACTTGGTGGCCTCAGAATCTCGTCTCTGCTCTTTGCGTATGATATGGTCCTGTTGGCTTCATCAGGTGGTGGCCTCCAGCACACAGTGGAACAGATCACAGCCGAGTGTGAAGCGTCTGGCATGAGAATCAGCACCTGTAAGTCTGAGGCCAGAGTGGAGGGTGGAGTGCCCTCTCTGACTCAGAGACGAGTTCCTGCCCCAGGTGGAGGAGTTCAAGTATCTCAGGGTCTTGTTCATGAGTGAAGGGAGAAGGGAGTGGGAGATTGACAGACGGATCGAGGCTGCAACTGCAGTGATGCGGACACTACACTGTTCTGTCGTGGTGATCAGGGAGCTGAGTGTAAAGCCAAAGCTGTCGATTTACTGGTTGATCTACGTTCCTACCCTCACCTGTGGTCACGAGGTTTGGGTAGTGAAGGCTGGGCTTCTCTGCTTAGGCTGCTGCCCTGCGACCTGCCCCGGATAAGTGGAAAAGAATGGATGGATGCATGGATCCCTTTAATATTTGTATTTTGTCAGATTGCTGCTGCTAGTGGCTCAGTGAAAATGACCAAAAGAGAGGGAGAGAGTGGGCAGACCTGAATGCTACCCCTCTGCAGACTGAAGCTTTGGGAAATAAGATAATTTGTCCTAATATGTGGATTTGGGGAGCTGTGTAGTGTTCTGATCTAGTTTATAAAGGATGAACCAAGTCCAAATTTTTGTAAAACTGCTAATAAAAATTTCCAATTTACCCGGTCAAATGCCTTTTCTGCATCTAAAGAGACAACTGTGTCTCTAATTTGTTAATAGAACAGTTGTCTATTATATTTATTAGTCAGCGTGTATTATTTGCGGAGTGCCAACCCTTGATAAAACCTGTTTGATCTGGATGTATTATAAATGCAGTAATACTTTCTAATCTTTTGGCAAGGACTTTGCAAATTATTTTAAGGTCTACATTAATGAGAGAGATTGGCCTGTAGCTGGATGGGAGTGCGGGGTCTTTGCCTGGTTTAAGAAGCCGGGCCTGAGGATCTTAACCTTTTTCTCAACAAAGAAAAAGCCAGGTCTCAAAGGAGAGGAGGACAGATGGATAATACCTGCTTTGAGAGAATCATGAATATAGGTCTGGGCAGGATTATGCTTTTGTAGCCAGGGGTTCCTGAAGACAAATGGTGTTTGAGGTGAATTCACAATTTAGAAGGAAAGGTACTCAAAATGGTTGCCAGACAGAAAAAGAGGAACAGGCTTTTTTTGATGTGTGATGCTTGCCAACACTGCACGAAAAGAGGGATTTTCGTCCCTGTATACTGACGCGGGCGCCACTAGTAAACGACAGCTTACGGGGAAGCGCATTTTCGTTCGCCTGAGACAGATATGGTCGTTTACGTACCACCAGAAGCAGCGGGGGGTAAAGGTACGGGGGGAGCCGGCTGGCGGGAGGTGTTAACGACTCTACTTTACATATGAATAGCAGCGCTACAAGCTGAAGCCGCAGCAACAGACCAACGTGGCTTCTCAGTCACTGGATGAAAAAAATGACATCACAATTCATCGCTCACATGTGATTGGCTGGTAGATCTGTCCCCCATTGGCCTTTATAAAGACAGGCCTGGGTAAGCCCCTCCCTAATAAATAATAACCCAGTAATAAAAATTTTTAATTATTATTTCTGTGATATACCTTGTATGTTATGTTGTATTCATGCCATGCTAATAACCTCAACTAAAAGGAATTCAATTAAGAGAAACAAATTATGAGGCACAAGTTTGAATTTCTTTTTTTTTTTTATTTACAGAGCAATATGCACATACACACACATCATATAATGTATATATATATATAAATAAAACAAAAACATTATGACATATAATGCTTTGCTACTTCTGGGCCATGTGGTGGTGGCTTTCTCTCAGAGCATGGTCCAGCATACAAACACTTATGGTGCACAGTGTTGTATTTAGGGTGAGCTTCTAGTCTGTCTTGCAGTTTGGCTCAGAGGTCACTGAGCTCCTGGCTGGGGAAGCTTGGGGGTCTTAATCCAGCCCGATACGCCCTCTGAGACGCCATCCTCCTCATCCAACATGAGGTCAGTGGGGACACCGTCCCAGAAGGCAACCTCCTTCACTGCCAGGACACTCGCCCTCGCCTCCAGCAGCTGTTGACACATTAAGTCATTATGAAACTATATGAAATATTGTGAAAAATCAGGAAACTACACTGAAAGTTTGAGTCTCTTGACTTTGAATGCACACATAGCAGATAAGACCCTGAATGCAAAAAAAAAAAAATTAATCAGCCCATCTTTGTCATCAAAAACAATGGTTATGTGACAAAGTACCAACTCCTGCATCCTGTGAATAAAAGACAAATGAACAAGTACTTTGAAAAAATGTAGTATTGATAAAAGTACTTCAGTGATTTTGGTCATAAACCCTTGAGGCACCTTTAAACTGATTATACATTTTTTATCTTTAGGTCCCAAAATGTTACAGCTGCTGAAACTATAAACATTCAGTGTTAATTATTTTCACCTTCACTGCATCATCTTTTTATAGACATTTTGGGTTGTTCAAAAGAAGCCAGATTTTATATAAAGTTAAAAAAACAATAAGTAATATTTCCCAAAAATAAAACTGCATTTACAAGCTAACTACACAAATACAGCAGACCAACAATACAATCCAACACGTCTTACTGGCTTCCTTCTTGCACGTCACCGGGCAGGATTTTTAATGGCTGCCGCCTTTTCCTGAACGTGAGGCTGACTGTAGCAGAAGCTGCGGCGGACCGTCTGTAGGTTTAACAAGAAGCTGGAAAACATTTTTGTACATTGTAAATAAAGAGCATAAACACAGTGTATACATAAACATATCCAGGCAAAAAACACACAAACAAACAACACCAATAGATACTTACACACAATTATATCACGGTCCACGCATTAGGAACACTCACACTCGCGTTGTGAGGCGAACACAGTCTGTGGAAAATAAGGGTGAAAATAAATAAGAGTAGAAACATTTGAAGTTCTTCTCTCCTCCACACATTGAATACTGCTGCTTTGTTTCTGATTCTTACCTCTGCAGAGGATCATACCGGCTTTTATTGGATTCAGAGCCGTGCAGGAACTGCTTCCTATAAGATGAAACCAAATAAAAATAAGAAACCAAATCACAATACGTCTGTCAGCTTACTGTGACCATTCCTCCACTCTTAGTATTTATGTTTTAGAAACGACCAAGTCTTACCGCAGTTTTCGGATTGTGCTGCCGTCTTTTCTTTGTTAGAGTCCAGAGCATCGAGTCTCTACACAATAGACGCCATCTTGTCTTTAAGTTGCGAAAAAACAGGAGATAACCCACTCATTGCAGCCAGCAGTGTCTTCTCGTCTGCAGCGGGGCTGGTTGAAGCTGGCCGGTAGAGAGGCCCGCTTTCACGAGGAGCTTCTGGGGTGTTGAAAATATAGACGACCTCCATTGTCGTACCAGGAAAGCAGCGTAGACAAAGAACGCCATTCAGTTTGAACGGAAGAGAACGACCGCACTGGTTTCCTTTGGTCTTGCGAGACCTTCAGCGTGATCCTGCACGTGATCTGTATTGTCCAATCACAGGCGAGGAAGCTGCCACACGGAATTCAATTCATTTTATTTCAACTCAATTAAATTTTATTTATATAGCGCCAAATCACAACAAACAGTCGCCTCAAGGCACTTTGTATTGTGGGTAAAGACCCTACAATAATACAGAGAAAACCCAACAGTCAAAACGACCCCCTATGAGCTGGAAGACACACATCCACTGCTGATATCTCTTATGTACATCCATGTATAGCAAAATAAAAGTTTATATGTTTTATATGTTTATATGTTTTCTTATTACATCTGCCTTGGTAGTCTTTAATGTCATTAATGCATGTGAACATTCACTGAACGTTTATAGCAGCGTTCATGGGATGTTGTCTGAATGTTCAATGCTAGCTGGGAAGCCACTGCACAGGAGAGGATGATGGTGTGACAGACTTTTAGTTACAGTGAATTAGACTGAAAACTGAGTTTGCTTTTTAATGAAAATAATGCTTGTGGTGTCACCAAAATCAAGATATAGCCTTTGTTTATCTCCCTCAGTCCACTAAAGTTCAGGGTTCACAAAAAACTCCATGACAAAGGCTCACAGACAGAAGCTCACAGACAGAAGCTCACAGACAGAAGCTCACAGACAGAAGCGCACAGCCTTATTGGAAAAAGGGACAAAAGCTGAAAACGTCCAAAAGTATATTTCTAACTAGATAATACTAATTTATAAAATAGAATGACTTCTTCTGAGTTTAGTCTTGTTTGAATGTTTCGCTGTATAATAATTTATGTGTAGTCACATTGTAATGGAAAAAGGCTTAAAAGATGATAATGTAAATTTGATTATATATATCTCAAAATAAAAATATGCTGCTTACAACTGTTGGGAGGGGTAGACCTCTGCTGAGTACTGGTGACCACTGGTGAGTACTGGTGACCACTGGTGAGTACTTGCTTTGCATTTGTATGACTCACAGAAACCTCCTTTACATATGAGAGCCTGCCCTAGACCTGAGGAGAGGGGGGAGCTGAGGGAGCACTGACACAGAGAGTCCACGGCAGTTTCCCTACAGTTTACTGTTCTGGCCAAAGCCTCCTGCTGAGAGCCCTAAAGCTCAAGGCGCGCGGCAATATTACATACAAGAAACTGTCGAAAAACCCACTTTTCATGCAGTGTTGAGTGCTCAAAGTAGAGTAGAAAAGTGCTATGTAAGAACCAAACCATTTACCATTTTTGGGTCGATTTAGAGGAGCCTTTGGATTTGGACAGCCTCCCCTGTCTCGCTGTGAGAATGTAAAAACCCTTGCCTGGAAAGCACCATGGATAAACTTCTCTTGTTCTAAATTCTCATTCTATATTCTATTATATTTAGAAATCTTTATAATTCACATTTTAAGTATATTTTTCACAATAAAATAATTTTTTTGAGTAATTCATGTTTCAGTGGGCTGAATATATTGTTTGAATATCTGAATACAAATTATACATAACTGGTCTATGAAAATAACAACTATGGTGACCAGTAACACAAATAATAACTAATGCTAAAGATCTGGCATGAGTTATGACTGAAACATTACTTTCACTGCTATGTGCAATGATAGCCCTAACTGGACTATCATTGCACAATGTAATTATTATAATTTATAATCTATAATTCCACGTAAAAGTGTGTATAGTGTATAGTATATAGAGTATAGTGTATAGTGTGAATTACTTATTTTTATTTTTATTCTTCTTATTTATATGTGTGTGTATATATGGTTGCAGGTACAAAATACATTTCACTGTTTATTGTACTGTGTATAACTGTGCATGTGACGAATAAACACGATCTTATCTTATCTTATCTTATGTAAGCTACCTGGATATTTGCTTCGCTCAAGCTCTGTCCAGGGGTTTGGGTCTGGCTGACAGATTTCTCTCCTCCTCTCTTTGTTGTCTTTTTTGCAGCATGTTTTTAATGTGTTTATATGATCTGGTGGTCTTATCACAGTAGAGAATTTTCTTTCTAGGTACATCACTCTTTGCAACCTCTTCATTTATAGTTGTATATATATATTTCTACAGAAAGTTCCTCTTTCTCAGTCACTGTGCTTGCTCTGCACTGAGTCACATGACTCAGTCACATGACACGGCAGAGCAATTAAAATATTGTACTGTGATTTCTTTTGCTCCTCAAAATATATCCGAAATGATGTCAGTCAGTACTGTTGGGACAGTCTTTTCCTCACAATCTGTAAGCATGGAATAGAAACATGTATGGCTCAGAGGTGTTACTTTCATCTATATCTTTCAGTTTTATATCAAGCATAATATGTCTGAACTCACTGTCCCATTTCAAATATTTAATTGACAGGTAATGTAAAACATAGAATAAAATTCATGGTGGTTGTTATAGTTATGAATGAAAGAAATGGTAGGAAACTGACAATGAGCAGCACATATGGAGAATATTTGTATGTGAGTCCTTTAACTCTGTTCACATGATGTTGGCCTCACAGGAGCCAGACTTGAGTATTTCAAGTGTAACAATTTGTTTAACAGATTTTCTGAACCAGGGGTAAAACAAAGCATAGATCAGAGGGTTTATGCAGGAGTTTAAATAGAACAGACACATTACAAATGTAACAGATGAAGCACTGAGCATGGCATCTTGACCTGAGACTGTAACACAATAATATGGACACAGACATATTAGAAACACAATAATAAGAACACTGATAGTCCGTAATGCTTTCATTTCAGATTTCTTAACATTTGTACTTACTGACCCCTCATGTGTCACAGCTGCAATATGAGACCGCAGGGCGCGAGCTTGAGACACAGCCACAACAAAAACTCTAAGATAAAGAACTACAATCACAATGACAGGCCCAACAAAGGACAGCAAAAGATCTGCAACTCCAAAACCAACAACAACTACACACTCTCCATAGCAGGAATTATAACTGCCTGGTTGCACCAGGCTATCTTTCAGCAGCAGACACTGAAAGAGTGAAGAACAGATCCAACACAGATAAACACAGGCCTTTGCTCTTTTTGGAGTGACTTTGGTGGAATAATGGAGAGGGTAACAAATAGCCACATAGCGGTCAATTGATATGAGCACCATGGTTCCTATTGATGTAGAGGTAATAATATAGTCCAAGAGAAAATATATACTACACATGAGGTCACCAAGGAACCAGCACCCATCTATGATCATAATTTGAAAGAGCATCAATAGACCCACAAAGCAATCAGAGACAGCCAGAGAGAGGAGGAGGAGGTTGGTGGGGGTGTGCAGCTTCCTGAGGGAGAAAAGGAGCAACAAAATTATTATTTAAAGTAAAAAGTGTCATTTTATGGAAATAAAAGTGTAAGATAAATACAAACATTATTTAGAAACATACATTTTCCTTCCTTCTCTGATTTATTGTTTACATTTTCTTGATCTATGAAACATTACTGTCTGCATGTCTATAATAAAATGCTTACTTGAAGTGGGAGATGGAGATGATGAGCAGCAGATTAAGAATCACAGTGAGGAAAGAGATGGAGAACAGTATAATATAAATGAGTACAGATACTGAGTAAGGACGCATGGTCTTCCTGCAGGAGGAGTTGAGGAGTTGTGGAAAGCAGAGTTCAGGTTCTTCAAAGGTTTTCATCATTAGGAAAAGGAGGTGCCAGCTTTCTGCCTGAAGCTCTTTGTCATGTATTTATTTTCTTCATCCACGTTGCACCTCCCTCTTTCCCTTTGGTGACACTTTTATTTCAGTACATTTATTGCTATACTATCATCTTTCATAATGGAGGTTTTTAAACTGTTTTCCAATGAAATTCATGAATTGATAGGTTACATGACTTTTTACAAATGTTGATTTAGATTTAAAGCTGATCTGGTTACAAATGGTGCTCATTAAGCTTATATAAAAACACTTTTCTTTTAACAACACAAAACCGTTAAACCACCTGACTAATATCTAATATTATGAAGGTCCACCAAAACAGCTGTGACCTGAAGTTTGAGCCTAGACAGTTATAATTCCTTTTTAAGAAAAATTGCCCTTAATGGTGACAGTGCAGGGGCTCCATTTTTGTATCTGTGAGTGTGGTGGGGGTGGTGTCGACGCCTGGGGGCTGTGCAGCTGGGGGATGAGTGTGGGTGGATGAGTCTTACTGGCTGGGCTTATTGCCTTTCCCTTTCCTCTATCCTTCTTTTTACCTGCAGACCCGGTGCATTACCCCTGCACCGGGCTCTCTGGGGTAGGGTGGGCACCTTTTGCTCTAACAGGGTGTGGGATGTTTGGGTGGGATCTGGTCATCATGTGCTGCTGGGGCTGTGCCCGGGTTGTGCTGGTTTGTGTCTTTCCTGGGCTTTGGGTCTGTTTGCTGTCCCTTGCCTGGGGGCTGTGCAGCTGGGCACCTCTTTCTGGTTGCCCGTGTTTCCTGGGTGGGAAGGGGTTGTGCTCTGCGGCCTCTGTTGGGTCTTGGCAAGGGCCCCAGGAACTGGTGGAGACCTTCCTGCATGTTTTTGTCTTGGCACACAGGTGTCCACTACTTTTTGGCCTTTCATGTAGGTTGTAGCCACTTGGGTTCCTATCACCATCCTATGTTGTGATGTTTGGACTCTGGTGACTCTGGTGACTTTCTTGAAAGTGGGGTGCCAACAAAATCTTCACACTGCCTGGTTTGGGTTTTGCTAGTCTCTGTATCCTTGTTTAGGTGTCTGGATGCTGACTTTCACTGAGGTGTATTTTGCTGGTGACCTTTAAAAAAAATGTTCATTTTCAGCATCTAAAAGGATGTTAAAATCCCCCACTATAATTATTTTATCTGAACTGAGCACTAAATCAGATAAAAAGTATGAGGCCCTCTTTCCACCGACTGGGTGCCAGTGCCCGTGCCAGTATTTGAACCGTTCAGTGGTTTTTCCACTGCAAACTCACTCAGTGCTCGGCCAAAAAATGGGTCCAACTTGGACTGAACAAGGTAGCTGGTAGTGATAGGTCGGTCGCGAATGATCCGGCTCTAAGAGCCGGCTCTTTGAAGTTAACGATGGGAGCCGGCTCCTGGTAGTGAGCCGTTTCTTTTTTCTTTTCACTTTTGATTTTCCATCCATCCATCCATTTTCTTCCGCTTATCCGGAGCCGGGTTGCGGGGGCAAGAGCCTAAGCAGAGAAGCCCAGGCTTCCCTCTCCCCAGCCACCTCCTCTAGCTCATCCGGGGGGACCCCAAGACGTTCCCAGGCCAGCCGAGAGATATAATCTCTCCAGCGTGTCCTGGGTCTGCCGCGGGGCCTCCTCCCACTGGGACATGCCCGGAACACCTCACCCAAGAGGCGGCCAGGAGGCATCCTAATCAGATGCCCGAGCCACCTCAACTGGCTCCTTTCGATGTGGAGGAGCAGCGGCTCTACTCTGAGCCCCTCCCGGATAGTTGCACTCCTCACCCTATCTCTAAGGGAGAGGCCAGCCACCCTTCGAAGGAAACTCATTTCTGTTGCTTGTATTCGCGATCTTATTCTTTCGGTCCCTACCCAAAGCTCGTGACCATAGGTGAGGGTAGGAACGTAGATCGACCAGTAAATCGAGAGCTTCGCTTTTACACTAAGCTCCCTCTTCACCACGACAGACCGGTGTAGCGTACGCATTACTGCAGAAGCAGCCCCGATCCGTCTGTCGATCTCCTGCTCCCTTCTCCCGTCACTCGTGAACAAGACCCCGAGATACTTGAACTCCTCCAATTGGGGCAAGAACTCGTTCCTGAGCCGGAGAGGGTACTCCACCCTTTTCCGGCTGAGGACTATGGCCTCAGACTTAGAGGTGCTGATTCTCATGCTGGCCGCTTCACACTCGGCTGCGAACCGTTCCACTGCGAGCTGGAGGCCACCCCCTGATGAAGCCAACAGGACCGCATCATCTGCAAAGAGCAGAGATGAGACTCTGAGGCCACCAAGGAAGAAGCCTTCCGCCACCTGGCTACGCCTAGAAATTCTGTCCATAAAAGTTATTAACAGAATCGGTGACAAAGGGCAGCCCTGACGGAGTCCAACACCCACAGGAAACGAATCTGACTTATTACAGGCTATACGGACCAAGCTCTCACTGCGGTTGTACAGAGACTGAATGGCCCGCAACAACGAGCCAGACACTCCATACTCCCGCAGGACCTCCCAAAGGATACCCTGAGGGACACGGTCGAATGCCTTCTCCAAGTCCACAAAGCACATGTAGACTGGTTGGGCAAACTCCCACGCACACTCGAATATCCTTGAGAGGATAAAGAGCTGGTCCAGCGTTCCGCGACCAGGACGAAAACCGCATTGTTCCTCCTGGATCCGAGGTTCGACTAACAGACGGACCCTCCTTTCCAGCACCCTGGCGTAGACCTTTCCGGGGAGGCTGAGGAGTGTGATCCTCGAAAGTTGGAGCACACCTTCCGGTCTCCCTTGTTAAAGATTGGCAGACCGGGATCGTGGTCCCCATCTAGTGGCACTGCCCCAGATCTCCACGCGATATTGCAGAGGCGTGTCAACCAAGACAGCCCTACAACATCCAGAGCCTTCAGGAACTCAGGGCGAATCTCGTCCACCCCAGGGGCCCTGCCACCAAGGAGTTGTTTAACTGCCTCAGTGACCTCACCCCCAGCGATGGCCAGGTCATCCCCCTCGTCCCAAGACTCTGCTTCCACTAAGATTAAGATTAAGATAGTGTTTATTTGTCACATGCACAGTTATACACAGTACAATGCACAGTGAAATGTATTTTGTACCTGCAACCATATATACACACACATATAAATAAGAAGAATGAAAAAAAAAAAAAAAAAGTAATTCACACTATACACTATACTCTATATACTATACACTATACACACTTTTATAAATTATAATATTTACATTGTGCAATATTGGTCCAGTTAGGGCTCAGAGTTGAGCAGACGGATGGTTTGTGGGTAAAAACTCTTCTTCAACCTTTCAGTCTTAGCCCTCAGGCAGCGGTAACGCCGGCCTGATGGGAGCAGGGAGAAGAGAGAGTGTCCGGGGTGGCTGGGCTGTTTTAGGATCTTCATGGCCCTCAGCCTGCACTGCTTGGTGTAAATGTCCTGCAGGTTGGGGAGGGTGGTTCTGATGGTCCGTTCAGCTGAACGAACCACCCTTTTTAGGGCCATGAAGTCCTGCTTGGTGCAGTTTCCCATCCAGGTGGTGATGCTCCCACGCATGATGCTCTCGATGGTGCAGGTGTAAAAGTTCCTGAGCAGAAGGCGTGTCAGTTCTACAGAAGGCGTGTCAGTGGGATTCAGGAGGTCCTCGATGTATTCCTTCCACCGCCCAACTATAGCCTCAGTTGAGGTCAGCAGCACCCGACCCGCACTATAAACCGTGTGAGTGGAGCACTGCTTTCCCCTCCTGAGTCGCCTGATGGTTTGCCAGAATTGCTTCGATGCCGTCCGAAAGTCTTGTTCCATGGCCTCACCGAACTCCTACCACACCCGAGTTTTTGCGTCGGCCACTGTCCGAGCTGCGTTCCACTTGGCCTGTCGATACCTGTCAGCTGCCTCCGGAGTCCCACAGGTTAACCAAGCCCGATAGGACTCTTTCTTCAGCTTGATGGCTCCCTTCACCTCCGGTGACCACCATCTAGTTCGGGGGTTACCACCACGACAGGCACCAACCACCTTGCAGCCACAGCTCTGAGCAGCAGCCTCAACAACGGAGGTGCGGAACATGGTCCTTTCGGACTAAATGTCCTCAGCCTCCCTCAGAATGCTGTCGAAGTTCTGCTGGAGGTGGGAGTTGAAGATCTCCCGGACTAAGGCTTCTGCCAGGCATTCCCAGCGCACCCTCACAATACGTTTAGGTGCACCAGGTCTGTCCAGCATCTTCCCCTGCCACCTGATCCAACTCACCACCAGGTGGTGATCAGTTGACAGCTCAGCTCCTCTCTTCACCCGAGTGTCCAAAACATACGGCCGCAGATCTGATGATACGATTACAAAATCGATCATCGACCTGCGACCTAGGGTGTCCTGGTGCCATGTGCACTTATGGACATCCTTATGTTCGAACATGGTGTTTGTTATGGACAAACTGTGGTTTGCACAGAAGTCCAATAACAAGACACCTTTCGGGTTCAGATCGGGCAGGCCGTTCCTCCCAATCACACCCCTCCAGGTCTCACTGTCATTGCCCACGTGAGCGTTGAAGTCTCCCAGCAAGACTATGGGGTCACCAGATGGAGGACTCTCCAGCACCCCGCCCAGTGACTCCAAAAAGGGTGGGTACTCTGAACTGTCATTCGGTGCATAAGCGCAAACAACAGTCAGGACCCGTTCCCCGGCCCGAAGGCGCAGGGAAACTACCCTCTCGTCCACCGGTGAAAACTCAGACGTACAGGCAGCAAGCCGGGGGGATACAAGAATACCCACCCCAGTTCGCCGCCTCTCATCGAGGGCAACTCCAGACTGGAACAGAGTCCAGCCCTTCTCCAGGAGACTGGTTCCAGAGCCCAGGCCATGCGTTGAGGTGAGCCCAACTATATCTAGCTGGTATCTCTCAACCTCACGCACTAGCTCAGGCTCCTTCCCCACCAGAGAGGTGACATTCCATGTCCCAATAGCCAGTCTTGATAGCCGGGAATTGGTCCGCCAGGGCCTCCGCCCTCGGCCACCGCCCGACACACACTGCACCCGACCCCTACGACACCTCCTGCGGGTGGTGGGCCTAAAGGAGGGCGGGCCCATGCAACCTCTTCGGGCTGCGCCCGGCCGAGCACCACGGGCTAATGCCAGGCCACCAGACGCTCTCTCTCGAGCTCCCTCCCCAGGCCTGGCTCCAGGGTGGGGCCCCGGTAACCCTGTCCCGGGCAGGGTAAACTGTTCCCTTGCTTTTATAGACATAGGGGTCTTCTGAACCGCTCTTTGTCTGGACCCTCACCCAGGACCAATTTGCCATGGGAGACCCTACCAGGGGGACAAGCCCCTGGGCAACATAGCTCCTGGGATCACTGGGACACACAAACCCCTCCACCACGATAAGGTGGCGATTCACGGAGGAGCACTTTTGATTTTTATTTTATTATTTTTTTTTTTTTGTGGAAGCTGCACGGGATTGGTTAAGATGAATGGTAGCATATGATTCTCTACACTGAGCGGGAGGGGAGGGTCCACGGACACACTGCAGTGAGTAAACAAACACCAGAGAGGGAGGGGCTCCTGCAAAATTCATTCGGAGACAGGAAAGAGCTAAAGGAAGTTGCTAGAGGCTACGCTCAGAACGGTGAGGAAAATGAGTGACAGAAAATCTAGTAAAGACTTGACACATTTTAACCTTATACCTCCAAACATGTCGAAAGAGACACAGCATACTTCAAAAGTGCCGGCGTTTGCAGACCAAATACAGTAATACCACTACATGACTGTAAATTGCAATTTCTGAGCTTTCAGGAACCGTTTGATTTTTTTCCGATAGCACGAGTGGTCACGGAGTTACGGTAAAAAGCCAGCTGATCAAGTTCCTTTGACCAGCTGACTCTGCAGTGAGACGCTGTATCTTAATCAGCTGTTTGCAGCTAGTAAGGTCAGGAAACCCGCGATTCAGCAGCGATTGCCTGGCGTTAAAGGATTAATGTGATAGACAGACAGGGTGTAGACTGCAAATTTAAAATTTAATATCGAGCAGGCTGCACAAACAACCTGCACAGGCATATACGAATTGTTCATCCGTCAGTGTAATTAGAAGAACAAAACAGGGCAGGTCATCAGGCAGTAGAAACAGGATCAACTCCTCAAAGGCCCTTGTTTTTTCTGATTTCCAATCTTTTGTTTTATAATTTGTATTTAGAGCACTCTATTATATGTTGAGTATATAAAGAAATGTTTGATATAGGCCTAATGTATGTTTTTATAAGTAATTCATTTTACACTTCTTTTTAAAAATAAAAATCTAAGGAGCCATTTGGGAGCTGAAAGAGCTGGCTCTTCTTTGGGAGCCGAGCCAAAAGAGCCGGCTCTCTGAAAAGAGCCAGAATTCCCATCACTAGTAGCTGGTCTCAAACCAAGAACCTGTTTCTTGTGCTGAGAACTTGAATTGCCACCTTATTGTGGTGGAGGGGTTTGTGTGTCCCAGTGATCCCAGGAGCTATGTTGCCTGGGGGCTTGTCCCCCTGGAAGGGTCTCCCATGGCAAACTGGTCCTGGGTGAGGGTCCAGACAAAGAGCAGTTCAGAAGTCCCCTATGTCTGCAACAACGAAGGAACAGTTTACCCTGACCGGGATAGGGTTACCGGGGCCCCACCCTGGAGCCAGGCTTGGGGAGGCAGCTCGAGGGAGATTGTCTGATGACCGGGCATTAGCCCGTGGTGCCCGGCCGGGCACAGCCCGAACAGGTTACATGGGCCCACCCTCCTGCAGGCCCACCACCTGAAGGATGCATTGTAGGGGTCAGGTGCAGTGTGTGTCAGGTGGTTGCCAAGGGTGGAGGCCCTGGTGGACCGATCCCTGGCTATTCAGACTGGCAATTACGACATGGAATGTCACCTCTCTGGTGGGGAACGAGCCTGAGCTAGTGCGTGAGGTTGAGCGATACCAGCTAGATATAGTTGTGCTCACTTCAATGCATGGCCTGGGCTCTGGAACCAGTCTCCTCTCCAAGTGGAGGAGTTCAAGGGTCTCAGGGTCTTGTTCACGAGTGACGGGAGAAGGGAGCTGGAGATCGACAGATGGATCTGGGCTGCTTTTGCAGTGATGCGGATGCTGCACCAGTCTGTCGTGGTGAAGAGGGAGCTTAGTGTAAAAGCAAAGCTGTCGATTTACTGGTCAGTCTAAGTTCCTACCCTCACCTATGGTCCCGAGCTTTGGGTAGTAACTAAAAGAATAAGATCACGAATACAAGCGGCAGAAATGAGTTTCCTTCGGAGGTTGGCTGGTCTCTCCCTTAGAGATAAGGTGAGGAGTGCAGCCATCTGGGGGCTCAGAGTAGAGCCCCTGCTCCTCTGCATCGAAATGAGCCATTTGAGGTGTCTCGGGTGTCTGATTAGGATGCCTCCTGGGCTCTTGGGTGAGGTGTTTCGGGCATGTCCAACCGGGAGGAGGCCCCGTGGCAGACCCAGGACACGCTGTGGAGATTATATCTCTTGTCTGGCCTTGGAACGCCTTGGGATCCCTCGGGAAGAGCTGGAGGAGGTGGCTGGGGAGAGGGAAACCTGGGCTTCTCTGCTTAGGCTCCTGCACCCACGACCCGGCCCCGGATAAGCAGAAGAGATTGGATGGATGGATAAACACAACTAATTCAACATCTGTCTGCAGCACGGAGAGAGAATGAAAGACAATGATTAAGAGCAAGATGAAAGGTACGTGCTTTGCAGCCTTTTATAAGTTATGAAGCGAAGCAATATTGAGCTACAATTAGGCTATGGGGCCCTTCCGAATTCACAACCATGACCATCGTGTCAAATTAGCCTTTTGTCATGTTTTATACACCTTGCAGAGAAAAGCAATATATTTGTGGTTGCTTTTTCAGTGTCCACTTTACTTTTTTTCTTTTAATTGTAATTTTTGTGGTGGTAAACGATGATGTGTTTGAAACAAAGCACGTTCCATGTGAATTCCATATGGCCCTACATAAGGATTTCTTTTAAAACAGATAACTTGCACTTATTAATGTTAACAACGCAGTAAAATTGTTTGTTTTAGATAATCTTGTGTATGATTAGACGACAACGACCTCCTGTTGAATGGGCTCATCCGTGTGCTCGTCACTGGTGGGACGGTTTCTGAGCCAAGTTCATCCACAATTTTACAGTTTCACCGGAGTCTTTTGGTTGTCTGAGGCATGCAAAAGAAAAAATACCAACTACAGACTATGCGCGCCCATACGACAAAGAGTCGCCATTTGGAAGCTTGCCACAACCAGTGCGTACAGAACAGTCAGTCATCTTTTTGGAGTAGGCATTAGCACAGTATTCAATTGCGTGCAGGACTTCTGAAATGCCATAGAGAGCCACGTAGAAATAAAAGCACCAGAGGACTATCCTCAGGATTATTTCAACCGTAAAGGATGGCATTCTATTATACTATAAGCAGTTGTGGATGGTAAAGGCCTCTTCTGGGATATGTGTGTGTTTGCTATCCAGGAAGTGTGCATGACGCTCGTATTCTACGACAGTCCCAGCTACGGGAAATGTTGACTGATGGGCAGGTCTTGAGCCAAAACAAAAAGAGCATCTCTGGGCATGACGTTGGACAGTTCCTAATTGGAGACCCAGCTTACCCCCTTTAATCTTGGCTCATGAAGCCTTTTTCCGACATTTCGCCTTCCCCTCCAATTAAGAGGGTTAAGCGAAATGTCAAAAAAGTAACTTAAAGGGCCAAATTATATGTTATTTTTGACATCAATTCGTGGACCGGAAGTGGGCAGGGCCAGAAGCGGCCCACGGACTGCAAGTTTGGACACCCCTGATCTAATGTGTCCCAGAGTGCTGTCTCCTTCCACTAATGGGTTTGCAGAAATCACATAAAAAGCATACACAAAAACATAATCCAGATTTTTTAACGATCAGCTGTTAAAAGCATTTCCTACATTTGAATATCAGCCACCATGTTGTGAGCATAAACTATCACATTTTTAATGGAACAACAGGAAGTGACATCTTGCTGGGAACTGTAGTTTTTATTCTTGAAGGCCTTTCATAGCTCCACTGTTGCTGAAAACTAATGTTTGATTATGGCTTTCTGAATACAAGTCAGACTGCAACTATCAATTACTTTAGTAATCAAATATTCAATTTATTACTCTGTCAATTAAACAAGTAATTGGATAAGAAATAATTTTTCATTTTAACAGTTCAACTGCACATTTTAACTTCTGTACTGCAGATGTTTCTCTGTGTGAAGGAAACAGCGGTGGATGGAGCAGCTACAAAGTTCTCTGTTCTTCATGTTGCTGATCAGGTGGTTGATGAAGGACCTCCAGCTGTTTCCCAGTAAAGGTTTTAAGGTGGTTACAGGGACCACCTTCGCTCCACCTGAGCTCATCGTCTCTGCCTATTTGCATTTGCTGTGCCTGTGCAGACTGACTGCACATAAAACAGCTGCTGTTGTGTTTTTGTTGAAAAACTGGGGGCTGCATGAGCTTAATGTAATGCTTTTTATTCACAAGCATCCTCCTAATTAAGTTTCTACTGCAGCTCTATTTTTAGTTGCTAATCTTAAAGATAAAAAACATTTTGACGGAGCCACTCGGTACTGAAGGGGGTGGAGGGGGGCAGGGAAAGATGGCTAATGCTAATGGCAGCCCCTGCTAGCAAATTGGTGGTTATAGATTCATTCTTGTGGTTACAGCTGACATAAAGAAAAAATAACAGCTGACATTCTCGGCACAACACGCGTGCACATTCAAACACGTGCATTCACAGCACAGAGCAGTGAGGTGTGGAAAAACTTGTAAGCAATGATCCACTCGTGTTAATGGGTTGTTTTTTTTTTTCAAATGACGGAAATTAGTTGAAGTGATGGAGAACTAACGTGGATGAAATGCTCCGCTGACACAGAGACACCTGAGTTGTAGAGTTAAAAGGAAACATCAAAGCAACAAATTTATGTCGAGGATTTTTAATAATCAAATTGAGTTAATCCAAGAATCGTTGCAGCCCTAAAATTTGCATTAATTTTTCAGTTTGTGTATCTAAATACATGAAGGTTGGTATCTACCTTTCATGCTGGGATTTTTTTGTTGAATAGGAAGCCTGAAATTTTCCTTTGATCTTCATTTTCCCTCTTACTTTTCGTATTCATACCGGTTGTCATTTTAATTTCTGTAGCCCAAGAAATCAAGTGCACACACAACCGCAGTGAGACCAAACGTGCACATTGTGAATGAAACTGTCCGTGCTCTGTGGTAGATTGCAAACTGCATGTCCACACTGACATTTGTGTCTGATTTTCTCCTCCTACTCTAATTTTCATTAGTAACCGGGTTAATAGTCACGTCTTTATAGAATAGTCAATGCCGAATTAATCAGCATAGTGTGTTGTTGTCATTTGCTCATTTGTTTTGTTTTCTCCCCCATTTTCTACATTGTTGTTTTAGATCACCTTTGGATCTTCTTTTTTCTCTCTTTCAGTGTTTGCACTGTTTTTTCACTTATGTTACACCCCCCCCCCCCCCTTCCCGCACATGTTTAATGCTGCATTTTACCACAAAAACATACAGCACATACACAGCTATGCAGGGCAGACATACACTGACATACAGCGCAGACGCATGCAGGCATGCCGCACGCGCACACATACACGTACACATACAAATAGCTTTAGCAAACATACAACACTTCACCAGTTAGTTTATACATGACTACACTGAGGTTTGTTTCATGGAATGTACGCGGAGTTGGTTCGAGGGAAAATAGACTAAAAATTGTTAATCAGTTAAATTATTTACAGGCTGACGTGTTTCTTCATGAGACACATCTGTCTAAAACATCTGCACACACTCTCTCCTCTCCACAGTTCCCTCACATGTTCTCAGCCTGCTACAACTCCAAACAAAGAGATGTAGCTATATTGATTAACAGGAAGATTAGCTTTAACATTAACAAAACCACAATAGATTCAGAAGGTAGATTTATAATAGTTAATTTATCTATTCAGAATACAGACCTATGTATTGCTAGCATATATGGACCAAATGTTGATGACCCCTCCTACTTTCACACCTTCTTCACCTCACTATCTGATCACTCTGACTCCATACTTATAATAGGAGGAGACTTCAACCTGGTACTTAATGCAGATACTGACAGGCTCAGTACAGCACTGAGTCAGAGGAACTGGCAGTCTGCAGACATTCTTAAACAGTACATGAAGGATTTTGGTCTTTGTGATGCTTGGTGTTCACATCACCCTACTCTGAGGGATTATCCCTTTTTCTCACCAGTACATCACTCTCACTCCCACTTAGATTACTTTTTAGTTAGCAGCTCCATGATGATGGATATCACAGAAACTCAGATCCACCCTATCACTATCAGTGATCATGCGGTGTCTATGTCTCTATGTCACCGGTGCCTATGTCTCTGACACAGAAAAGAGTCACACCACCAATCAGGAACTGGAGATTTAATACATCATTACTTAAAGAACAAGATTTCATTAATTATTTTAAAAAGGAGTGGGCTATATATTTTGAAAATAATGATCTGCCAGGAATATCACCATGTGTTCTTTGGGAAGCAGGGAAGGCAGTAATGCAGGGCAAAATAATATCTTACTGCTAGCATAAGAAAAGTAAAGAAAACGCACTTGTGCTAGAATTAGAACAAAAAATTAAATCTTTAGAAACTGCCTATGCTGCTTCACCACAAGAACATATAATTACCAACTTGAGAAAACTAAAAGAAAACTAAAATTGGAATTAAATGAAATAACTGATAAGAAGACGCCATTTCTGTTGCAGAGGCTGCGTTTGGAAAACTTTGAACATGGAAATAAATCTGGAAAATTCCTGGCCAACCAGTTAAAACTGAATAAAGAAAATACTCATCACAGATTAATCCATCTGATACTCCTATTGAAGAATTTCTTAATAATATAAATCTACCAAAGATATATGATGAAATGGTTGCAGCTCTGGATTTGCGTCTTTCATTATCTGAATTTAATGAAGCAATACAGCATCTCCCAAATAATAAAGCCCCAGGCCCAGATGGTTTTCCAGCAGAGTTTTAAAAAGAATTTTGGTCTGAGCTAGCACCCATTTTTTTCAGAATGGTACCTCAGATTCAGAATAATCATATGTTATCTTCAAACATGAACTCTGCTAACATTAGCCTGCTCCTTAAACCAGGCAAAGACCCCACACTCCCATCCAGCTACAGGCCAATCTCTCTTATTAATGTAGACCTTAAAATAATTTGCAAAGTCCTTGCCAGAAGATTAGAAAAAAATCACTCCATCTATTATACATCCGGACCAAACAGGTTTTATTAAAGGTCGGCACTCAGCCAATAATGCACGCAGACTAATAAATATAATAGATTACTGTTCCATTAACAAATTAGAAACCACAGTTGTCTCTTTAGATGCAGAGAAAGCATTTGACTGGGTAAATTGGAAATTTCTGTTAGCAGTTCTACACAAATTTGGATTTGGTCCATCCTTCATAAATTGGATCATAACACTGTACAGCTCTCCAAATGCACGTGTTAGGACAAATGATATTATTTCCCCAAGCTTCAATCTGCAGAGGGGCACCAGGCAGGACTGACTGCTCTCTCCTTCACTTTTTGTCATGTTCATCGAGCCACTAGCAGCAATAATCCGACAAAATGTAGATATTAAAGGAATTCAAACAGAAAACACAGAACATAAGATAAGCCCTTTTGCTGATGATGTTTTACCTTTCCTTGGGAACTCAGAAACCTCTCTTCTGAAGACAATCACACTTATAGATAAATTTTCAGCTATATCAGACTACTCCATCAACTGGAGTAAATCAACAGTCTTTGAGTTGTAACTATCAGAATACCACCACTACCTCACTACAGTCAGGCAACATTAGATATTTAGGTATAAATGTTTCCAAGAGGCTGTCAGACCTGGTACGATTGAATCATATTCCTCTACTTAAAACAATAGAGGATGACCTCACATGCTGGAACTCTCTACCTATATCTGTCATGGAAAGAGTTGCCACAGTAAAAATGATGATTTTGCCTAAAATCAATTATCTGTTTTCACTGATGCCTAATAAACATTCTGTTGCTTGGTTTAAGTCATTAGACTCATACATTTCAAAATTTTTCTGGAAAAATAAAACCTCAAGAATAAGTTTGAAGACATTACAAAAGCTAAAATGCAGTGGTGGTCTAGAACTTCCAAACTTCTATCAGTATTTCTTAGCCAATAGATTACAGTATGTTTCAAGGTGGCTCAAATCAAGCCCTTTAGACAGCCCATGGCTGGATCTAGAACAAACACTCTGTGAAAAAGTGAAAATCTCTGACTTACCTTTCATTAGCGTCAGTATTAAACATCATAACTGCTTTAAAAGTCTTAACATAAACACCACCCTGACAGCCTGATGGGAATTTTTAAAGATAACTAAATCTTCACTTATCCCATGTAAATGACACCCATTTGGAACAATCCAGATATATGTCAGAAAAAGACAGTACTGAATTTTTCAGCATGGCAAGAGAAAGGAATAAAGAATTTGGAACATGTTATTCACGATGGGACCTTTATTTCATTTGAAGAACTTATTTCAAAATATGAAATTAGCAATAGCAAATTTCTTGAATATCAGCAATTGAGGTCCTTCATACAGGCAAGGTTTAACTTAAATAATTTAAAATTAGAAATCCCTGTACTGGTAACAGATTTTCTAAATCTTTTTACCCCAAAATTGTCATCAAAAATACATAAGTTATTTTTAAAAATGAATGATACAATATACCTCCCAACTGCAAAATGGGAGCGAGATCTTTCCATCAACCCAGATGAAAACTTCTGGACACAGATATGTTTAAACACTTTCAAAATGACAAAAAGTCATACATAGTTCTTACTGCCTTATGCATCGCTAAGAAAACTATCCTCATGAACTGGAAATCAAACAATGATTTATGCATTGCTCACTATAAGAATCTAATTTCAGAGCATATTAGTCTGGAAAGAATGTCTGCCACCTCCAAAAACCAATAGGCCAAATTTAAATCTCTCTGGTCCCCACTGATCAGCTCCATCACATGATGGGGTTGACCAGCTGTGGTTTTATCTCGCGGTGTACCCGGCAGGTGACTGGGGTGGGCCGGGGGATTCGGGTGTCTAATGGCTCTTGGACTGGAGACCGTGGCTGCCATTCTGTGGTTTCTGTGCCGGCCCTGGTGGGGGCTTTGATGGATGCACTTATGGTCTTGGGGTGTGGGCTGGGGGGCCCGTAGTGGTGGGTGCTGGCCCCGTCTGGGTGACCGGGTTCCTCTGCGGTGCCAGGGTGCCGGGTCTGGAGCCCTGGTGCCCGGGGACGTCCATTTCCCGGTTGGGCCCCTCTCTGTGCTGGGGGGGTCTATGCCCACTTGGGCGCGCCGCCATACGGGGTGGGTTGGCCCGCATCGGGATGTCTGGCTGGCATTCCGGTATTCTGGGCACCCCTCCCTGTGGGGGTGTGGGGCGATCAGGTGAGGGGGCAGCAGTAGAGGGGTAGTCCTCTACCTCCCAGTCATATTTATCCTGACCCTTCCCTTCCTCCCACTCAGTTAACCATCACATTACACACACGTATGTTTTTGGGGAAGGGGGGGGGCTCGTGCTCCAGTGAGTATGGCCACCTCCTCGGCTCTGCTCACTGTGTTGCTTCATGTCCCACTCCTCCTTTTTAATTGCATCAGTCAGTTTACAACACATCATAGTACATATAGGGCCTTGGGGGGCAGGTGTGTCACACAATGGTTAGTGGGTGGCGCTGCTGAGGTGGCGCCACTTTTCTGCTCACTGCTGCCTGCTCCTCAATTTTATTTACATTTTAGACATTGAGGGCCTTGGGGGGTAGTGTGGATGGACACTGTTATTCAGTGCTCATATTACATCTGTCCCTCCAATTTTAATAGCACCATAGCTTTCACACAGTCATAAACATTCTTCTCATTACATACACTCACATCACCCCCCCACACATTGGGTGGGAGGAGGGGGTGGGCGGGTCTTCTCACACCCCAGTTTCTTGCACCCTGCCTGGGGTGGGGACTGGGTAGTTGTTCGGGGCTGGGTTGGCTGCTTCCCTGGGTTGCCGCTGGCTCTGTGCTGGTACCCGCTCTCACACACTGGGGGTCCATGTATGGAATCCTTATGTGTGTGTGTGCATGCATGCGTGTGTGTGTGTGTGCGTGCATGCGTGTGTGCGTGCATGTGTGGACAGCTTGGCCTGGGTCTGTGGCTTGCTGAGCCTTAGCACTTGTGGGACACAGTTGTGGAGGGGCGGAAGTTACCCCTCCACGCTGCTCCCCACTGATCGTCACTGCCACCCCTGTGGTGTGGGTGCCCGTGTGTCCCAAGGTATGTGGCCAGATGTCTTGGCGTGGTTTCTGGGCCTCCTTGGCATTGGGGGGGGGGCTCTGCCGGGTGTCGGGCGGGTCTCGGGCACTTGGGGACTCGGGGCCCACATGCTCGGCTCGTGCTGAGGGTGCCGGCCTGCGGGGGGGGGGGGGGGGGGGGGGGGGCTGCTCATTGCTTCTGGCTCTGTGGACACTTGCCCTTTGACCGTGAGGGCTCCGTCTGTAGTCTCCCTCCTTCCTCCTCTGGGGTGTGCTCGCAGCTGCCAATGGGATGTGTGGCCTCAGGTCTTTTGAGCTCCTTGGCTGTGGAAGGCCTGGGCCCTCTGACTCCTTTCGTATTCGCCTCTGGATCGCGGGGGCCATGGTTGCAGTTTCTTGCCCTCATTATTGATTACATTGCATGACAGAGGCACATACACACACATTACTGCAAACAATAAAATTATGTGTGTATGGATGTGTGAGTGTGTGTGTGTATATCTACTTTTCTTCGATTTTTCTTTTTTTTTCCTTTCTTCCTCTTGCCCCCCCAACCTCTTGTTCTTGCCCCTTGTTGCCTGTCAGACTTGGCATAAATAACTAAATAAAAAGATAAATAAACAAAAATACAAACATTATCAAGAATAGAATATAGAAAACTTATAGAGCTGTTCTTGTAAAAGTAAATATGTTTGGTACATCAGTGCATTTGGATCATCATTCCGATTGTGAAAACTGCCAGACATGACATACTAAAAAAAAAAAAAAAAAAAAAAAAAAAGACTGTAAGATATCAGGGCATTTTTTATTTGTGAAGAAAGACACCTGAAACACAACACAACAATTAAAAAATTAAGACATTTAATTTATTAAAGAATCAGAAGATATCACATGTACATGTGGCCAATCTTGTTCAGAGAGACACAGGCCTTTCCCACCAGCTGCCTGTGCTCCGAGAAGAGCACTGCTCTAAGGTAAACATAACAATTTTATACTACCAGCACTAGCTACAAGCACTATCAATTCAAAAACAGATGGAGAGAGCCGTGGTTTAGACTTGGCCTTCTTAGATTGGTTTGTCCAATGGCACAAGCTTCTCCAATCAGCAAAAAAGCTCTATACAAGAAACACACATCTTCCCCTCTGACATGTTCCTGTGATGACTTGGCAGTTTTATTCTCCTTAGCAACATGGTGCGATGACCTAAGCACACCCTTCCCTCCTTAGACACAGATGTACATGTTTTGGCAAAACCTTTAAGGATAAAATAAACATATTCTTCTCCTAGACAAGAAGGTCATAAATAAGATAAACATATCAGCCAAAAGGCTTCCTTTATGATCAAGCTTATAGTTAGGGCTGGATCAGGTGACCCTGAACCCACCCTTAGTTATGCTGCTATAGGCCTAGGCTGCTGGGGGGTTCCCATAATGCACTGTTTCTTTTCATTCACCTTATTTACTTTGTTTATACTCCACTCTGCATTTAATCAATAATTGTTATTAATATCTGGCTCTCTTCCACAGCATGTCTTTTTTTCTCTCCCCTCAGCCCCCTCACAGCAGATGACTGCCCCTCCCTGAGCCTGGTTCTGCTGGAGGTTTCTTCCTGTTAAAAGGGAGTTTTTCCTTTCCACTGTCACCAAGTGCTGCTCATAGGGGGTCGTTTTGACTGTTGGGTTTTCTCTGTATTATTGTAGGGTCTTTATCCACAATACAAAGTGCCTTGAGGCGACTGTTTGTTGTGATTTGGCGCTATATAAATAAAATTGAATTGAATTGAATTAATGATTAAACAAAACAAAATCTAAAATGTGACAACACTGAACAATAGATTTTTTAAAAATACATTTCTGTTGTCACCATTGTTCCCTGTCAAGTTGTTGAGTGCAGATTTTATGTGTAAACTAGTTGATTGCTGTTGTGTCAGGGAAAGTTGGTTTAATTAGAAGTATATTGAGTTAGAAACAGATGGTTAGAGAGAGTCTTGTGTTCAGTGGAAAGACTGAATTATCATTGGACCACAGTTCATTTCCATTAAATTTAAGTACTGACCCTAAAGACCTACAGTGCAGTGCATGACTCAACTCTTTAGTTATAGAGAGCTAGGGAAGAACCAGAACTGTACTTCAATGGAGTGTCTTTTCCCACCAGTACCTGTCACCAGTCTCTTACACTTTATGCCCTCTAGGAAACTACAGCTGCTTCACAAGGAACAATATATCAGCCATAAGGTGTAGGGCATTTGTTTCAGGGGGGGTGGAATCACTCTCTAAGTGACAACTGCTAACACTACAGTGGGTTGATAACTTCACTTCTAGTTCTGTTGCAATAACTGAGGCCCTGCTGCAATCCCCTCATCATAGGGTTTGAGACTGCAATGACCAAGACCCTAGCAGGCTGTCTGTGACAATGACAATGAGGATGTGAGAAGCATATCCCACTGTCTAATCTCTCTATTTCTGCACCATGATGTCGAGAATGGACAGTGAAGTGAAAGGTTATATTAAAGTCAGACGCCATACCAATGCATGTTTTTATTGTAGCTACAGAGAAGTGTATAAATAGTTTTCCAGGAACTAACTCTCTCTATCTATCTATCTATCTATTTATCCATCCATCCATCCATCCATTTTCTTCCGCTTATCCAGGGCTGGGTCGCGGGGGCAGGAGCCTAAGCAGAGAAGCCCAGGCTTCCCTCTCCCCAGCCACCTCCTCCAGCTCATCCGGAGGGACCCCAAGGCATTCCCAGGCCAGCCGAGATACATAATCTCTCCAGCGTGTCCTGGGTCTACCACGGGGCCTCTTCCCGGTGGGACATGCCCGGAACACCTCACCCAGGAGGCAGCCAGGAGGCATCCTAATCAGATACCCGAGCCACCTCAACTGGCATCTTTCGATGTGGAGGAGCAGCGGCTCTACTCTGAGCCCCTCCCGGATGGCCGCACTCCTCACCTTATCTCTAAGGGAGAGGCCAGCCACCCTTCGAAGGAAACTCATTTCTGCCGCTTGTATTCGCGATCTTATTCTTTCGGTCACTACCCAAAGCTCGTGACCATAGGTGAGGGTAGGAACGTAGATCGACCGGTAAATCAAGAGCTTCGCTTATACGCTAAGCTCCCTCTTCACCACGACGGACCGGTGCAGCGTCCGCATCACTGCAGAAGCAGCCCCGATCCGCCTGTCGATCTCCCGTTCCCTTCTTCCATCACTCGTGAACAAGACCCCGAGATACTTGAACTCCTCCACTTGAGGCAAGAACTCGTTCCTGAGCCGGAGATGGCACTCCACCCTTTTCCAGCTGAGGACCATAGCCTCAGACTTAGAGGTGCTGATTCTCATACCGGCCGCTTCACACTCGGCCGCGAACCGTTCCACTGCGAGCTGGAGGCCACCCCCTGATGAAGCCAACAGAACCGCATCATCTGCAAAAAAGCAGAGATGAGACTCTGAGGCCACCAAGGAAGAAGCCTTCCGCCACCTGGCTACGCCTAGAAATTCTGTCCATAAAAATTATGAACAGAATCGGTGACAAAGGGCAGCCCTGACGGAGTCCAACACCCACAGGAAACAAATCCGACTTATTACTTATTATCTATTTATATTTATATATATATATATATATATATATATATATATATATATATATATATATATATATATATATATATAATACATATGCTTTAGAGCCTCTCTTCACACAACTTCCAAACTGGAATTTATAATTATGGATCTTGTCAGCCATTGTTTTTGATCAATTTTTCACCATGAGGAGATTGGGGGAAGGAGAACCCTATTCCCTCTTATCAATTGACATTCCAGCTGGCTACGTTATGGATTCCTGTGTGGTGTGAAAGATGACGTGCCTGGCTGTATTGTCAATGGAATACACACACATTCGGCTTATTGACACTGGGGTTTCTCCGAATTGGACCGGGAGATACCTGGTTTGTCGTTGCAATTCAGGAAGTCTAGGCAGCTGTCTGGCCTTGGTAAGGCTGCTTATGACGGAAATGCGGGAAGGTACAGACTCAAACTCAGACTCTGTATCTGGAGCTGATTCAGAGGGGTAAGATCTTGGAGATGTATGTATCTGTTTCTGCACGGCGAAGGAACGAACCAAGAAGATTCGGATGAATTGGATTTTTCGCCACAGAGAGGTGCCAGTAAGACTGAAGGCTGTCAACAAATGAATCAGTACAGTCTGAACCAAAACAAGTCCTAGAATCAGGAATTTGGCTCCCTGATGTTCTTGGACTGCTGCTTATCAAATTGTCTCCGGGATGTTTGTAAACAGATGCTTTACGCCCCGCCGTCCTGTCTTCTTGTGACCTGTGTTGGACTGATCTCCCTGACCTAGCCGCTGATGAACTCTACATCTTATCAGAACTGTTAGCTGAGGAGGGAGTTTGAGTCAGCCCCACAGTACCCCACTGAACCAGGGGTAAAACAAAGCATAGATCAGAGGGTTTATACAGGAGTTTAAATAGAACAGACATACTACAAATGTAGCAGATGAAGTATTGAACACGGCATATTGACCTGAAAGTGTAACACAATAATATGGACACAGACATATTAGAAACACAATAATAACAACACTGATAGTCCGAAATGCTTTCATTTCAGATTTCTTAACATTTGTACTTACTGACCCCTCATGTGTCACAGCTGCAATGTGAGAACGCAGGGCGCGAGCTTGAGACACAGCCACAACAAAAACTCTAAGATAAAGAACTACAATCAAAATGACAGGCCCAACAAAGGACAGCAAAAGATCTGCAACTCCAAAACCAACAACAACTACACACTCTCCATAGCAGGAATTATAACTGCCTGGTTGCACCAGGTTATCTTTCAGCAGCAGACACTGAAAGAGTGAAGAACAGATCCAACACAGATAAACACAGGCCTTTGCTCTTTTTGGAGTGACTTTGGTGGAATAATGGAGAGGGTAACAAATAGCCACATAGCGGTCAATTGATATGAGCACCATGGTTCCTACTGAGGCAGAGGTAATAATGTAGCTCAAGAGAAAATGCATACTACACATGAGGTCACCGAGGAACCAGCACCCACCTATGATCATAATTTGAAAGAGCATCAATAGACCCACAAAGCAATCAGAGACAGCCAGAGAGAGGAGGAGGAGGTTGGTGGGGGTGTGCAGCTTCCTGAGGGAGAAAAGGAGCAACAAAATTATTATTTAAAGTAAAAAGTGTCATTTTATGGAAATAAACGTGTAAGATAAATACAAACATTATTTAGAAACATACGTTTTCCCTCATACTCTGACATCATATCGTTTACATTTTCCTGATCCATAAACCATTACTGTCTGCATGTCTATAATAAAATGATTACTTGAAGTGGGAGATGGAGATGATGAGCAGCAGATTAAGAATCACAGTGAGGAAAGAGATGGAGAACAGTATAATATAAATGAGTACAGATACTGAGTAAGGACGCATGGTCTTCCTGCAGGAGGAGTTGAGGAGTTGTGGAAAGCAGAGTTCAGGTTCTTCAAAGGTTTTCATCATTAGGAAAAGGAGGTGCCAGCTTTCTGCCTGAAGCTCTTTGTCATGTATCTGATTTATTTATTTTCTTCATCCATGTTGCTCCTCCCTCTTTCTCTTTGGTGGCAGTTTTATTTCAGTACATTTACTGCTATACCATTTTCTTTGATAATTGGGGGTTTTAAACTTTTTCCAATAAAATTACTAAATTGATAGGTTGTGTGACCTTCTCTCTTTTTACAAATTTGGATTTAGGGCTTGCTGCTTCATTGCATTAAAAGCTGATCTGGCTACAAGTGGTGTTCATTAAGCTTAAATTTAAAAAAAGAAAAGCTTTTCTGTTAACAACACAAAACATTTAAACCACCTGACTGAATATCGGATATTATGAAGGTCCTCCAAAGCAGCTGTAAACTGACATTCATTGATATGAAACCTTTAGGGGTTCATGTTTTGCACCAGGACATTGGCAGCAGATCCTTCCTGTCCTATTTGTTGCAGTTGTCATGGCTGCTTGTAGGGCAGGCAGAATTTGGACCCATGGGCAGGAAAAATATGACTTTTGAGGTTTTAATTAAGAATCTTTTGCAAAAACATAAAACTCCAGGGAGCAGAACAGGAATTTCAAATTCTGAATTCAAAAATTTCAAAAGAATTTACTATCATTACATGTCAGACATACAACGAAATTACATTCCAGAACACGCCATCCAAGAAAAGACAAATAAATCAAACAAACAGGGGAGATAAGTGTCTGCAGCCTTGCAGCCATCAAAGGCGCTGCTGTTTGGTACAAGGTTTGGTACAAGGTATACACAGACAGCAATTATGAGCCAGGAAGATTTTTATCCTGACTAAACTAACAAAACATGGAGCTGGTTACCACAAAGATGGGAGCTATAGATGATCACACACAAAGTACAAGTAAAAACACAGACAACACACAGGGCGCACTGGACACATGGAGAGAACAGATGAAAAACATTACACTGATGAGACAAGGGAAAGCAAAACACACAGAAGACTGGAAAATAAAACAGAAAATAACCAAATGTAACATACACACATACTTGACACAACACAAAACTCCACAAAGAGGGAGGAATGCTGAGGGAAAACTGACTAAGCAACTGCAAACATGACCAAGACAAAACAAACAAGTAGCTGGAAGTTACGACAGAACCCCTCTAATAGCTTAGCTTGACTCAAAACAGGACAAATCGCGCTGGTGAAGCAGATAACCTCTAATTTCCTGCTTCTAAATTCAGATTAAACTGAAATTCTTGTACTCGGCCCCACAAATCTTAGAAACATGGTGTCAAACCAGATACTTACTCTGGATGGCATTACTTTGGCCTCCAGTAACACTGTGAGAAATTGTTGAGTCATTTTTGACCAGGATTTGTGAAGCAAACATATTGCTGAGTGCAGAAAGAGAAAGGATGTGAAAAAGTGATCTAAATGAGCATTAATTAATGGCCAAATCACACTTGCTCAGTGCTGAAGATTAGATTCCCAGTTAAATGTAGGCTATTAGTCAGGAGGGCTATGTGCTTTACATGGATAAATGTTTCTATAGATGTTTCAGCAGCTTATTTATATTTATAATTATCCATTGCATATGTTACCATTTAAGCTAACAGTTCAGCGCTTTACCTACATAGGAATTCAGATTACATCAGAATACAAGGACCTTTTCAAAGCTAACTTTCCCCCTTATTGTTGCGTGTTAAGGAAGACTTTGATCACTGGACGGTGCTTGGCCTCTCTTTGGTTGCTTGGATTCATTCAATTAAATTAAACATCTTCCCATGTTTCTCCAATCCATTTCAGTGCATTCCTATTTTTCTTCCACAGTCTTTTTTTTTGTCAAACTAGATAGTATTATTATTAAGTTTCTCTGGAATGGGAAGGTCCCTTACATATGCACTCAAGTTTTACTAAGACCCAAAATGCTTTGTCAAATTTTAGATGTTATTATTGGGCTTCAAATATTCGACTCTTTAGATACTGGTTTCAGTCATATAGCTCTTTTTCACCACCTTGGCTTGTTATGGAGGCCAACTCCATAAAACCTGTATCTCTGGCAGCCTTATTATATTCACCATTACAGTCCTCAACCAAACCCTATACCTCTAATAAAATAGTCACTGCATCCTTAAAGATGTGGGTGCAATTTAGATGACATTTTGGCTTATAATCTTTCTCTGTTCACGCTCCTATAGCTGCAAACAATGATTTTCCTCCTCCTCTCACAGATAGTATGTTTCTGTCATTGAGGAGAATGGGAATTTCAACTTTTCCTGACCTGATAATATATTTGCCTTGTTCCAGCAAATTTCGGAGAAGTTTGGTCTCCCGCGCCATCAGTTTTTCAGATACCTGCAAGTACTCAGTACCTGCAAGTACCGCACTACCTATTCAGTTTTCCCCAACTTTCCTGGGGATACACCTCTAGATATATTTTTAAAGCCAACTCTCAAACTGAAACAGGCTATTTCCCTTATTTATAATCAAATTATGTTACTCCACCCACAAACACTAAACTCTGTTAAATCAGAATCAGGTTTTATTGCCATATGGGTGAACAGGTTCACAGCATTAGGAAATTGCTGCGGTACTTCGTGCTTACATAAAAAAACAAATAAGTATAAAAACTATAAGACAATGTTACAAATATACAAATTACAAATATACAGAGAACTATAACACAATATTACAAAATATATAGTGCAGAGAATAATTAAAAGATCACTTTGGGAGATGGACCTCGGGCAGGCCACTTCAGAGGACCCTTGGGAACAAATCCTGTCATTAGTTCATAAGTATTTGTGCCAGACATAATCTACTTCAATGCAAATTTGTGGCTCGCACTTATTATACTAAAGTTTTATACCAATATTTCACCTGCCTGTGATAGATGTCAGTATTCTTCAGCTAATTTGATCCACACTATTTGACTCTGCCCCCAGCTTTTCAAGTGTTGGTCCAAAGTCTTGCTATTCTGTCTGATATTTTTGATAAAAAAATTGGAGCCTAACCCCTTGACTGCTTTGTTTGGAGTTGCACCTTTTCAGCCCATCCTGTCTTCTTTTCAAAAATCCTCCTTAGCTTTCCTGACTTTTCTGGCATGGAGAGTGATTATAATGATATAATGAGATTCGTATGTCCTTTGGCTCCGAGACACACTGTATTTCATTAAATTAGAAAAATTTCATCTCACCTTGAGAGGCTCTACTACTAAATTTCTGGGATTGTGGAATCCATTGACTAAAACTCTCAGAAAAAAAATTTCCCTGATATTCTGCGATGAAAAGTTGTTACATTACACATTGTCTGTAATCTTTTTATGATTTATTTTATTATTATTATTTATTATCATTATTTTTTTTCTTCTTTTATATATATTACTTTTTTCCCAAGTCGAACTAGATATTTCCGTCTTACTCATAGGATGTGTCCCCTGGCCCCCTTTTTGTTTGTGTGTGTGTCTGTGTGTGTGTGTGTGTTTGTTTGTTTGTTTGTTTATTTGTTTGGGCGTGTACAGTTATACTAGTTTTGATTTATCTGTTATCACATTATGGTTATTATTTTATTTTGACTTGATCTCCATCCTGTTTGTGCTCATATTTGTGTATTCAGGTGTGTTCTAGCCCAATTTTGATTGTAAGTAACTAGTACATTGTCAACTGTGTCAGTTATTCTATCTTTACTTTCTACCTCACTTTAAGACTTAAATAAATTTGGAAAATAGTGTTTGGACTAATTTTGAAGTAACTTCAAATGATATTTAAGCTCATAACAATGTGATGTAGCACATAGGGTTGCTTTTGTATTGTTTCTGGTCATTTTTAACATTTAAATTGGTGCTAAAAACAGTGCTAACAGTGCTGTTTACCATACTAGCACATGTTTGGTGCTATAAACAACTAATCTTGCCTTGTTTACTGATTCAAGAAATTATTTAATTTGAGAATTTTGAACCATTTAATTTTATTATCTACCAGGTAAAAACAACAGGTTAATTTTATTTCATTTAACAAAGTAAAGTAAATAATTTAATTAGTTAAAATTAATTCATCATAATTTCATGGTTCATAAATAGATTAAAAACAGAAAATCATATTGTTTATTTACATGAGTAGAAAAACAATTTCATGCATAAGAGTTATTTTGTGTTAGAAAGACAACATGCATGTACATTAATGATATTGGGTACATGGTGGTATGGAAAGATGATGTATTAATGAGCTATAGCTAAGACAGAGGATTCCAGATAAAGTGGATTAATCATTAGTAATTTACAATAATACTGGTATTGTTATACAGGCTTGGTTTCTTATGCTTATTCATAAAATGTATGAAACTGATTTCTCTCTTTAATAGAGATGGCCCTGAACTGGAGTCCTGAAAGGAGAACAGCATTCGTCTCTTCAGTACTGATCAGTATTGAATATAGTAAATACTCTATTACTACTAAATCTGTAACATCACTTGACTAAAGAGAAACTGAATACTACAAGATGACTAAAAGGACACACTCAAACTTAAAGGATGGTGGGCATTGAAAATAATGTAAATTGAATGTGGGGGGGGGGGGGCCTGGAGTCTAACTCAGACATTGGGTGACAGGCAGGGTACGCCCTGTACAGAACGCCAGCCTGTTATAACACAGACAACCATTCACACCAATTAACCTAATCCCAGTAGGTGCTTGTCTTTGGACTGTGGGAGGAAACCCACGCAGACATGGGGAGAACATGCAAACTCCACACACACACACAGACACACACACACACAGAGAGAGAGGTCCGGGCCAAGGTGGAATCGAACCCAAGCCTCCCAGATGGTATTTTAACTGTGAGGGAGCAGAGCTAACCACCGTGCCACCGTGCTGCCCTCAATCAGTTGTCAAACATAAAATTCTTCTCAGAGTGAGATAAATTGATTCATTCACTCAAAGGATGGCATTGCTGATAAATCACCAAATTTCTGTCCTTTAATATGCTTAGAAATTTAAAAGGCAAAAAGCAAATTCAAAATGTGTTGGAGGATCATCAGATTTTTACAGTTTCTTTAATATCAAGTAATCTACTATTAGTTGCTGTAAAAGAATGGCTATGATTAATCATTTTTAATTTTTTTTGAAAGATAAATATTGAAAATTCATATCTAGTAATGTTGGTATAACATTCAAAATGGACTGGAAATATGTTTGGCACAACAACGCATTCAGATCACAGTTCTGCTTGCAAGATCTACCAGACATGACAGGCTTAAAAAAAAAAAAAAAAAAAAATGGACTGGAAAGAGTTGGCTTCAGCTGGGACACATTAAAAAATACGAATCCTCATGTAAATTTGATTACCCCCCCCCACAAATTCCACCTGACAAATTTAGTCAGTAGCAGATCCACAACTTTGTTCAAAATTAAAACAGTAGTAATCATTCACTGAGTGCACTGGTGAATTTATATTCAAAACCCTCTTCTCTCTGGATTTGAGGTTTTATTAGCAGCGTTCATGAGACAGCTCAGCCTTAACAGAATGCTAGATTTGTGTGGGCAAAATATCCAACAATGTAAGAAAAAAAAAAAACAAGGGCATAACTTCTGTTTCATTCTATTTCTCAAATTACAGCATAATCATTGCTCTATTTACATAAATTACAATTTATTATTACTAAGATATTATTAAAATTATAATTTAAGATTATAATAAGTATTTTAGCCCATTGTGTTTTGATCTATTCAATTAATTGAAACTGCCAATATGCTTCTTTTTAGTTTTAAATATGGTTTAGACTGTTTACATGAAAACATTGCAAAAACACCATCATTGCAGACAACAGTAGTATCTGCTCACATGTCAAAGGCTTTAGTCATGAATCTATACGCATAAATAAAAGGATGCACAGAACTCTTCATATAAAGTTTACATTTACCCAGACTGTCACACTGTTATTCATTTACTGGCTATTAGATGAATGAATGTGTTTTTTTTCAAAGATCTCATTCAGCATCTCTAGAACATGTTACAAGAGTCAGGCTGTAGTATCTTCAGTGTCACAATGAGTTTGACTGATTTTCTGAACCAAGGGTAAAAATAAGCATAGATGATGGGGTTCAAACAGGAATTAAAATAGAACAAACCTATTACAAACGCAGCAGATGAAGCGTTGAGCAAGCTATCTTGGCCTGTTAAATTGACACAGAAGAATGGACACATACATATTAGAAACACAACTATAACAACACCAAGAGTCCTGGCTGCTTTCAACTCAGATTTCTTAGCAGTTACTGAACCCTGGAGAGTGACAGCTGAAAGCTGAGACCTCATGGCACGAGCCTGAGACACAACCACCACAAATACTCTCAGATACAGAATTACAATCACAGTGATGGAAACAATGAAGGTTAAAATCAGATCTGCAACTCCAGCAATATAGTTAATGACTATAACACATTCTCCAGTGCAGGAGTTAAACCTGCCTGGTTGGTTCAAGTTATCAATCTGATTTAGACTTTGAAAGAGGAAAGAGCATATCCAACATAAACAGACAACAATTTTAACTCTTTGTTGTGTGACTTTGGTGGAGTAATGCAGAGGGTAACAAATAGCCACATAGCGATCAACTGATATGATCACCATGGTTCCTACTGAGGCAGAGGTAATAATGTAAGCTAGGTACTGATACAGAACACACATAAGATCACCAAGGAACCAGCAGCCGTTGATGAGCACTATTTGAAAGAACATGAGGAGACCCACAAAGAAATCAGCAACAGCCAGTGAAAGGAGGAGGAGGTTGGTGGGTGTGTGAAGCTGTCTGGAGAGAAAGAACAGCAATATATCACATTTAGTTTATTTATTTTCCTGCATCAACTATCATGAATATGAATACACATAACAAGAAAGACACCATTAAGTAAAAAAAAAAAAAAAAAAAAAAAAAAAATATATATATATATATATATATATATATCTTCTTTGAAAGTAAGATCATATGATAATTTTAATTGCTATTTGCAATGTTGTTACCTGAAGTGTGAGATGGAAATAATGACCAGCAGGTTAAGGAGCACAGTGAGCAGAGAAATGAAGGACAGCAGAATGTATGTCAGCATGACTTCATAATGAGGACGCTTTGGCCTCCTGCAGGAGATGTTGACGAGCTTTGGAAAGCAGAGTTCAGTTTCCTCCATCATTACAGTGAGGCAAAGCTGCTAATCCTATTCTTTGTGTCGCACAGTATTTATCTTTGTCCTCCCTTTTTCTTCAGTGCCTCAGCCAGGGGCAGTTTCTGTGCTCCTCCTATTTCCATATTCTCTGCATTTCAGAGCTATTGAGCTTGCTGATGAATCAAGGACACTAAAATGCCTTTTGCAGAATTAGAACAAACTTTTTTTGTTATTGAAACTATAGGATTTTCATGGATGGGCTGAAGAATGGAGTTGGCAGTGAAAGCACAATTAACACAAGGCTAGGTTATATATAATTGTGTCAAGTGTGCTGTGGAGCTAACTAAAAAGGAAATATATTAATCATAATTTGTTTCTTTCATCAGATAAAAGCAGATAGAGCAAAGACTGAAGTTATTAAAATAATTCCAAAGATATGGAAGAGTTACCAAGGAGCCTGAGCTAATGCGCGAAGTTGAGAGAAACCAACTAATACCAACTATAGTTGAACTCACCTCAACGCATGACCTGGGTCTCCTGGAGAGGGGCTGGGTATTCTTGTAGCCCCACAGCTTGCAGACTGTCAGTTTTCACTGGTAGACGAAAGGGTTGCTTCCCTGCGCCTTCGGGCTGGGGACCAGGTCCTGACTGTTGCTTGCACAGTTCAGAGTGTCCACTCTTTTTGGAGTAGCTGGGCAGTGTGCTCAAGGGTGCTCCATCCAGTGACTCCATCGTCCTGCTGGGAAACTTCAACACTCACGTGGGCAATGAAAGTGAGACCTGGAGGGGCGTGATCGGGAGGAACGGCCTGCACAATCTGAACTGGAATGGTGTTTTGTTATTGGACTTCTGTGCGTTTGCACAGTTTGTCCATAAAGAACACCATGTTTGAACATAAGGAAGTCCATAAGTGCTTGTGGCACAAGGACACCCTAGGTCGCAGGTAAATAATTGACTTCTTAATTGTATCATCAGATCTGCGGCCGTATGTTCTGGCCACTCGGGTGAAGAGAGGAGCTGAACTGTCAGTTGATCACCACCTGATGTCAGCTGGTGAGGGAAAATGCTGGACAGACCTGGCACCTAAACATATTATGAGGGTGAACTGGGAACGTGGTTCCCATCTTTAAGAAGGGAGACTGGAGGGTTTGCTCCAACTATCGGGAGATCACACTCCTCAACCTCCCCGGTAAGGTCTATGCCAAGGTCCTGGAAAGGAGGGTCTGTCGATTCAAGAGGAACAATGCAGTTTTTGTCCTGGTCATGGAACGCTGGACCAGCTCCTCATCCTCTCAAGGATATTCGAGTGTTTGTGAGAGTTTGCCCATTGTAATTGTTTGTGTGACCAAAAATGTTGTTTCATGATGGTGTAGTTGAAGAAATCCTTCGCCGACAGTCTTAATGTATAACATAAAGTTTATTTACAAAAAAGACAATGTCAAAACCGATGCTTTGTAAAGCCATCGGGGGACAGGGAATTCCAATCTTCCTAACTCCACTAAACAAAGGAGAGACAAAGGTTATATAGTGTAGTGTTGGCAACCCCCACATTCTTAACTTCCATACATGGTTATAAAAACAGCTTCATCCTACAACCTACAGCTAAACATATGGTCACCCCTTATATGGAAGGCCAGAGAGCCTACAAGGACATTCTATGCATTCCTTTGTGCTGCATCTCAAGTTACCCTTCTGCACAAACCAACAAAGGCTTTAAGGAAAAAGACCATATATGCATACATAGTATTTTAACATAGCAGTACAGACACTACATAAAGTATTTTCTGAAAAACCAGGTATAGCTTGTTTCCTGCATATATGTGAGGTCATTCTCTTTTTTGGAGAGAAAGCAACAAGAGGTTATACTCTCTCATACCATTTACTGATCAAAGCAGCCCTGAACTCAAGGCCATAATCCTAAAGGAGAACACCTATACATAGATGCAGTTTAACACACAGTTTAACACAAAGATCAGATACCACACCATCCAGGGACCAGATGCTGCACCAGGACCAGCAGTTTAAGTGTCTCAGGGTCCTGTTCACGAGTGACGGGTGAAGAAAGCAGGATATTGACAGACAGATTAGAGCTGCATCTACAATGAGGTGGATGCTGTGGAGCTAAGTGTGAAAGCAAAGTTCACATGTCTTAATCTTGGTCTCTGTGTTTGCCACTTTCTGTTTTATTTTGATAGCATCTTTGGTTCTCGTGCTTTGGGTTTAATTTTTTTTTTTCCTGTGTGTCCTGCCGAGCTGTTTCTAATTATCTCATTCCCTGGTGTGCATATATTGTCTGTGTTCATGCCAGTTCCTTGTCGTGTTGTCATCTATGTCTCCATCTTCACTGTGTGCTCTTCCATCCATCTGTCTGTCTTGTTAAAGTGAGTTTTTCTAGATTTTGCTGCTGGCCCTGTCATGATCCTGGGCCATTGGCCCTTATGTTCTTTGAATTGTGTTATGAATTAGGATCTTAGTTTATTATTTTATATTCTCTGTTCCCTCAGGCCCCTCAGCTTTAGCTTCAGTCTCCTCTGTTCCTTCTGGTCCCTCAGCTTTATCTTTGGTCCCTTCAGTCCTCTCAGTTTTAGCTTTGGTCCCCCTAGCTGACCCTTCAGTTTCGCTCCCCTCTGCGTCAGTTCGTTTAACATCAGCTCCTTTGGTTCCCTCTCTAGCTTCGGTTCTCTCAGTTTCAGGCCCCTCAGTTTTTCCAGTCCCTTTGGTCCATTTAGTCCCTTCAGTCCCCTCAACTCCCATTGTAGCTTTGCTCCCTTTAGCAGCTTCGTTTCCTTTGGTCCCTCCAGTAGTTTCAATCCCCTTAGCTAACCCCTTAGCTTTGGTCCCCTCTGCTTTGGTCCCTTCAAGTCCCTCTGCTTTAGTCAGTCCAGTTCCTTTAGCCTCTCCTGCTGCCCCAGTCCCTTTAGCCTCCTCGGTTCCCTCCTCTTTGGCCCCCCAGGTTCCCTCAGTACTTTCAGCTCCCTCAGCTTCGGTCCCTTCAGCTCCCTCAGCTTTGGTCCCTTTGGTCCCTTAAGACTCCTCAGTCCCTTCAGGTTCCTCTGCTTTGGTCGGTCCCCACAGCTTTAGTTTCAGTCCCCTCAGCCTCAGTCAGCACTTCAGCTTCAGCCCCTACATCTTTAGCTTTACGCCCCCTCAGTGTCTTCGGTCCCCTCAGTAGCTCCTTCACTGGCTTTGCTCCCTCCGGTCTCCTCAGCTCCGGTTCCTTTAGCCCCTCACTCCCTCCAGTCTGCCCTTTAGTTCTCTCTGCTCTGGTCCCTTCGGTCTCTCGTACTCCAGTCCCATCAAGAGGCCCTTTAGCTTCAGTTTCTCTAGTGCCTTCAGTCCCCTTAATGTCCTCGGTCCCTTTAGTGCCTTCTATTTTGGTCTCCTTAGTTAGCACTGCAGTGTCTCCTGCTCATCTTCGTCACCGCCGCTGGGAGGGTGGCTATCCTCCAGTCTCGTCTCCACATCACCACCGCCGCTGGGAGCGCGGTCAGCCTCCTGCTCGTCGTCTTCGTCCTTGCCACTGCTGCTGGGAGTGCGGCCGGCCTCCAGTCTCGTCTCCACGTTGCTTCTGCTGCTGGGAGTGTGGTAATCCTCCTGCCACATCGCTGCCGCTGGGCGCACGGTCGGCCTCCTGCCACGCCACATCGCCACTGCCACTGGGAGCGTGGTCGGCCCCCTGAACTGTGATGCCACCCTTGTGGTTCGTCGCTTATGTTTGGTTTTTGGACTCTTTTTCCTGTCTTGTGCTGCCGCCTTTTGTTTCTTTCTTGGTTTGTTTTTTTGGACTTTGTTGTCCTTTTGGTTTGATTTGGTTAAGGTCCCTGTGTTGTTTAGTTCCTGGTCGCGTCATCAGTTAATCCCACTGTTTTTCCCACTGTGTGCTTTACGTTATGTTCATGTCTATGCTCCAAGTTCATGTTTATGTCTATGCTCCAAGTTCTCGCTATGTTTTGCTATTAAAGTTTTGATATATTAAGCTCTTCACCTTACAAGTCCTGCATTGGGGTCCTCTGCAACGCTGGCCACATCCCTAACCTGACAGGCCCTATCCAGCTCTGTATTTCCTGTCACGATCACTAGGATGTCTGTCTCCTGAATCCAAGCTGGGAGGTGGTTCCATAGAAGAGGGGCCTGAAAGCTGAAGGCTCTGCTTACCATCTACTCTTAAGTATCCTAAGAACCACATGTAAGCCAGCAGTCTGAGAGTGAAGTGCTCTATTGGGGTGATACGGTACTAGAAGCTGATTATTCAAGACCTTGTATGTAGTAAGAAGAATTTTAAATCAGGTCAAGTACATCTGCAGTTATGGTAAATGGACTAGTTCTTATATAGCGCTTTTCTACTCAGTCAGTCAGAGCACTCAAAGCGCTTATACAACACGTTTTTTACATTTACCCATGCACACCCATTCATACAAGCACTTCCATGTTAACTAAGCTAAGTGCTTTTTTAATTATATAACATCCACACACATTCACACTCCGACGGAACGGTCGGAGAGCAACTTGGGGTTAAGTATCTTGCCCAAGGATACATTGGCATGTAGCCTGGAGTAGCCAGGAATCGAACCCCTGACCTTCCGATCAGTAGGTGACCTGCTCTACCTACTGAGCTACTGAGTTATGCCGACACTGCACTTGTCTCTCATGGTGAAGACAGAGCTGAGCGTGAAAGAAAGGCTGTCAATTTACTGGTCAATGTACGTCCCTACCCTCACCTATGGTCATGAGTTTTGGGTAGTGACTGAAAGAATGAGATCACTGATACAAGTGGCAGAAATGTGCTTCCTCCTAATGGTTACTGGCCTCGCCCTTAGAGATAGGGTGAGGAGTGCAGCCATTTGGGAGGGCCTCATAGTAGAGCCACTGCTCCTCCACATCAAAAGGAGCCAGTTGAGGTGGTTTGGGCACCTGATTTGGCTGCCTCCTGGGAACCTATTGGGTGAAGTGTTCCGGGCATGTCCTTCTCTCTCGACTGGCTTGGGAGCGCCTTGGGGTCCCTCCGGATCAGCTGGTGGCTGGGGTGAGGGGGGTCTGGGCTTCTCTGCTTATCTGCTACCCCCGTGACCCAGCCCGCGGATAAGAGGAAGAAAATGGATGGATGGAAGCCAAGTATGTTTCCTGACACACACACAATCTCTGATTCCTTTCTTCTTCCACATCTAAAGATTTTCCAACACCTTAAGGGGTCATTCACAATCAAAATTTTCCAAAGTGTACAAAGAACACTGTTTTTCAGACCCCCTTCCCAAGAAATGTATAAAGAAAATGTTGATCTTTTTTCATGGCATTTAATTTCACCTGGTTCTTTGGTATTTTAATATAATAGTTTTAAAAACACATCTTGGTGTTAAAAATTCTGGAAATCTTGGTATCAAATGTACTCTTTCCTATATTAAAACATTGTACTGCATTGCATGGATGCAAAATGTACTTGCTGCCCCACTGTACACAGTGGCAGTGGCGCAACTTGTTATCTGAAAAGCCGGTCTTGTGCCAAAAAGTGATTTCCGTTATTTGTCAAAAAAAAATTATTGCTGGTATTTATATTGTTTTAAATGACTTGCTGACCTGTGATCTATCAAAAATGACTTGTTGACCTGTGATCTATCAAAAATGACTTGTTGACCTATGATCTATCAAGCATGTCTCAAACATTATCTCTCATGAATGTTATCAATTTATTTTGAAAGAACATTCCTGTCACATGGTAGAAGCTGCAATCAGTTTTTGGCAACACCGACGGCCAGTGCCAACTTAGTGATTTTGTCACTAGGACTTTTCAGACAACTTTCAGGTACCCTTTTTTTTTCCAAAAAGCAACTAGCAACAAATTTAGTGACTTTTATCAGTGTCATCAGGGACTTTGGGAGAGTTATGGAGATATGCCGGTGTTGTGCCAAAAAGTGATTTTGAATATAAATTGCTGTAGATTAATTTTTGGCCTACAATAAAATATTACAGTTCTACAAACAGTAGCCAAAAAGGACTGGATTGATTATACTGTAGATACAATAATGCAGAGTCATAAATATATTTGCAAAACAGGCCATTTCTGTCATGGTCCTGGACCGTCTGCTCAGTGTTTTGTGTTTAGCTAGTTTTGTTGATTCTCAGTTTGTTTTGATGCTCTTGTTCCCTTTGTCCCTGTCTCCCCTGCTTCCATGGTCTTGTCTGTTTTGTCCTTTTGTCTTGACCCTGACCTCCTGTGTTTTCATATTAAGTTTTATTCCCAATGTTGTGACTAGTCTGCGTCTCTGTCCCGTGTCTGTGTGCCAGTCCCCCGTTATGTTGTCTGCATGTACCTTGGTTAGTCACTTCCTGTTTTATTTTGCCAGTCTTGTGTTCCCTGTGCTTTGTATTTAGTTTTGCTTCCCCTATGTTATTAGTTTCATTTGCTTCACCTGCTGTGCCCTGCTGTTTCCTCTTGCCCTGATTACCTATTGCGTATTTAAGCCCTCAGTTTTCATCTGTTCTTTGCTGTGTTGTCTTCAGTGTTCTCTCGCTGTGTGTGTCCCTTCTCCGTAGTTTTGTATTTAGTTCTGGCGCCCGTCCTGCTCCAGTGTAGCTGACTTATACTCCGGAGCGACGTATATGTGAGATTAACACATTAGCCAAAATACTAAGACAATTGACATCTCCGTGAACTGGAGCATTAAGGCAGTCTTGCATAACCTGTGGGCGCAGTGGGAGAATGCACCATCCATCTTTCTGGCTTCAAGGACTGATAAAGTTGGGTATCGTGTTGTATAAGCACTCTGAGTGCTCACACAGAGTAGAAAAGCGCTATATAAGAACTAGTCCATTTACCATCAACATTACAATAAAAAAATTATGCAATGCTTTTTTTTTTTATTTGTTTATCAAGAGATTATACAAAGCTGCTCACATTATATGCATTTTCCATTGCTTACATAGCTTCTCAAACGCTTCTTTTTTAAACATATAAAACATCATACAAACATAAGAACAAAAAAAAAAGATTAAAAAAAAAGGGGGGGGGGGGCTTAAAGTAAAAAAGGTATTTTACCTATTCTTTTAGGGTAGAGATTTTAGGTACTCCACAAGGGGTGTCCACTTACGAGTGCATTTTTCTTTACTACCCTTCACTGTTAATACAGTTTTTTCTATCTTCAGATATGTTCTTACAGTGTTAAGCCATTTTAATGTAGATGGGGGAATAGGGGATTTCCAGGAAAGTAAGATACAGCGTCTAGTGAGAAGAGAACAGAAAGCCAAAATCTCATTTTGCTGGGGAGATGGGTTCAGCGTTGTCACTGGAACTCCGAAAATGGCTATTAGTGGATCACTTTGGATCTGGATTGATGGATGATAGTACAGAAAAGAAATTGCTCCAGAATTTGTGCAAATTTCGGCAGAAGAAAAACATATGACTTAAGTTGCAGGGTGAAGACTGACATCTGTCACATTGGTCTAAAACTGAAGGGAAGATTTTAGATAAAAGAGATTTTGAAAAGTGGACTCTATTACTGTAAACTGCAAAAGCTGCAACCTAGCACATGGTGTACCTGAATGTATGCTGAGAATCACCTTATCCCACCATGCCTCAGACAGTTCAACACCTAATTCATGTTCCCAAGCAGTTCTGATTTTACCAAATGAATCAGACTCCATTGCCATAAGTTTTCCATATATATCAGAGAGGGGTGATTTCTGGCTAGGCCCAAGTGCCAGGAAGTCAACCCATGGTGGATCAGCAGGGAGAGCTGGAAAATTTCGAAACAGTGATGAGATACAGTGTCTAATTTGGAAATTGAGAAACAAATGAGAAGAAGGCAGGTTAAATTTTGAGGACAACTCTGAAAAACTAAGGAAAAAAAGCCATCTTTGTAAAGGTCGGTCATGGTTTAATGCCTTTCTCATGCCAAATATTATAAGTGGCATTAGTAGCAGCAGTGGGAAATAGATGATTTCTTAACAACGGCATTCGGTCAGAGGGAGACATGAATTTAAAATGGGACCTAAACTGTGACCAAATCTTAAGTGTAGCGAGCACTATGGGATTTGAAGTAACAGAAGATAATTTGATAGGTAGAGATGAATAGATAATCGAGCCAGGTGAAAAAGAGGGAAAAATTGATTGAACCTTAAGTTTACACCAAATCAGATTAGGTGAATTTAGCCAATAAGTCAATTTATGAATGTGTGAAGACCAGTAATACATTAAAAAAATTGGGTAGGGAAAGACCACCATTAGTGGTGAACTGCTGCAATAGAGAGAGAGTCTCAGTCTGGGGGCCTTTCCACTCCACAAAAAAGACGAGACTATCTGGTCCAAAGACTTGAAAAACTGCTTAGGCAAAAAAAAAAGAGGGATCTGGGTAGGGCATTTATTTTAATAACATTAATCCTGCCAATTAATGACAGAGGGAGAACGTTCCACCTCTGAAGATCTGATGCAATTTGTGAGACCAGGGGAGCAAAATATTTTGAAAACAATGAAGGCAAAGTACGTGCAATATTAATTCCCAAGTATCTAAACCCTGCGGGGCTGAGTTTAAAAGGAATATCAGACTGCCTGTGAGGGAATTAATTATTGCAGATTTAAGGAATGTAAGGCTTATTGGGGAGCACACTGTGTTTATCTTAAGAAGTTGGAGAGGTGCAGAAAGGAGTAGAGTGGGGGTCGCATAACTGAGCGAGCAGAGCTGGCCTGAGAGGTAAACATATGTCCTTATATGGGTTTTATGGCCCCGAACCATAAAGAACGGGGGCGCGCACAGACAGTCAGATTGCAGGGCGCTTAGGGGAGACAACAGCATGAATGCGGTAAGGGAGAATTAATCTGCAATCTCCAAGCATGCTTGTGTTAAAATCTGCATTATTTTTGACCTTATGTATTATATGTGGTGATTAATAAATTGTTAAAAATGAAACTGAAAGTCCGATCTCTGCTCTTTCATTACGAACCCGGGAGGGGAAAAGACGGTGTAAGATTAATTCCCCAACAAATTGGGGGCTCGTCCGGGATGAAAGAGGGAGATATGACAGAATTGGATAGGTCTGTTTGACTCAGACGAACCGGGAAAACAGCTGATCTGACCCCGCGCGCGAAATATGAAAAGGTAAGGCAGAAACCTGTTTTACCGAATGTCTGCCGATTGAGTATTGTAAAAAAAGTGGTCAGATCACGTTTAACTCCCGTGTTTCTAAATTTAAAAAGGACATTAATAATGCAGAATCCCGAGAAATATTGGGTTATTTAACGAATGGTTTTAGTATAGGAAAAAGTGAAATAAGGATTAGAAATAGTTTTGCCTAGCAAGTGGTCGAGGCCAGCCGCGATTAGACGTAATCGCGGTCCACGCGGTTGGACCGGTGGGAGACCAGGTGAAATTCCTGAAGAGGATTGAGGCTCTCTCGAAGATAAAATTTCTAAATATAAGGGTGAAAGTCCCAGAAAAATTATTAAGATTCATTCTTAGTATATCAAAATGACTGAGCGTTTCGGAATGATGATTAAGAAAAATTTCTAAATATAAGATAAGATAAAGATAAGATAGTGTTTATTTGTCACATGCACAGTTATACACAGTACAATGCACAGTGAAATGTATTTTGTACCTGCAACCTTATATACACACACATATAAATAAGAAGAATAAAAATAAAAAAAAAGTAATTCACACTATACACTATACTCTATATACTATACACTATACACACTTTTTAAATTATAATATTTACACTGTGCAATAATGGTCCAGTTAGGGCTCAGAGTTGAGCAGACGGATGGCTTGTGGGTAAAAACTCTTCTTCAACCTTTCAGTCTTAGTCCTCAGGCAGCGGTAACGCCGGCCTGATGGGAGCAGGGAGAAGAGAGAGTGTCCGGGGTGGCTGGGCTGTTTTAGGATCTTCATGGCCCTCAGCCTGCACTGCTTGGTGTAAATGTCCTGCAGGTTGGGGAGGGTGGTTCTGATGGTCCGTTCAGCTGAACGAACCACCCTTTTTAGGGCCATGAAGTCCTGCTTGGTGCAGTTTCCCATCCAGGTGGTGATGCTCCCACGCATGATGCTCTCGATGGTGCAGGTGTAAAAGTTCCTGAGCACCTTGAGTGGGAGCTTGAAGTCTCTCAGCCGCCTGAGGAGGTAGAGACGCTGTCTGGCCTTCTTCACAGTGATGTTTATGTGATGAGTCCAGGACAGGTCCTGTGAGATGGTCACTCCCAGGTATTTGAAGGTGTCCACTCTTTCCACCTCAGCACCACTTATGACAAGTGGATGGTAGTCCCTCTGCTGCTTCCTGCTGAAGTCCACGATCAGTTCCTTTGTTTTGCTGACGTTGAGCAGGAGGTGGTTCTCCTGGCACCAGTTCTCCAGGCGGGAGACCTCTCTCCTGTAGGCTGTCTCCTCATTGTGAGAGATTAGTCCCACAACAGCAGTGTCGTCAGCAAACTTGATGATGACAGTGGGCAGTGAGGAGGTGATGAGGTGATGGAGGTGATGAATGTCTTGATGAGTCTCTCAAAACATTTCATCACCACAGAGGTGAGCGCTATGGGCCTGAAGTCATTGGGGCTGCTGGGGTGTGGTTTCTTTGGGACAGGGACTATGATGGACTTTTTAAAGCAGGTGGGAATCACACACAGTTTCAGTGAGAGGTTGAATATCAGCGTAAACACAGGTGCCAGCTGGTCAGCGCAGGTCTTAAGGACACGTCCACTAATACCGTCTGGTCCAGCCGCTTTCCTGGTGTTTACACGTCTAAACGCCCTCCTCACGTCGCGCTCCGTCACAGTGAGTGTCTCCGCCCCTCCGGCCGGGAGCGCAGCGGGCTGTCGGCTTCCCGACTCAAAGCGCGCAAAGAAGATGTTGAGTTCATCAGCCAGAGAAGCGTCGGCACTCACCGGGTGTGTGTGTGGTGCTTTGTAGTCCGTGATGGTGCGTAGTCCCTGCCACAGTCCCCTGGAGTCAGACTGTTGTAGTTGCTGTTCCAGTCTGCGGCCGTAGCGATGTTTAGCCTCTTTCACCGCTCTGCGGACGTTGTATGATGCAACCTTGTAGTCCTCCATGTTCCCAGAGGCGAGGCCGGAGTTGTAGGCAACGGTGCGGGACCTCAGGGCGTCGCGGACAGATTTATCCACCCACGGCTTCTGGTTGGGAAAAGTCCTGATGGTCCTCCTAAGTGAAGTGTCTTCAACAACTTTCCCAATAAATCCCACAACAGTTTCCGTAAACTCCTCGATGTCTCCGCCCGCGCTGCTGCGAAACATGTCCCAGTCGGTTGAATCCAACGCACCCTGCAGAGCGGCCTCTGTTTGATCAGACCACCGTGTCACTTCTCTCACAGCAGGGGGTTCCTGCCTGAGCCGTTGTTTGTATTTCGGCATGAGAAGCACAGAGGTGTGGTCAGACTTCCCAAAAGGCGGAAGAGGCTTTGCTTTGTAGCCATCTTTGAATGTAGAGTAGCAGTGGTCTAGGGTCCTCTCTCCTCTGGTGGGGCAGTCGATGTGTTGAATCAATTCCGGTATCAGCTTTTTCAAGTTTGCACTGTTAAAGTCCCCGGCTACGATGAGAGCCGCATCACGCTGGTTAGCCTGATAGGTGGAAATAGCCTCATGTAGCTCGGATAGTGCAGTGTTTGTGTCCGCCTGAGGTGGAATATAGACGGCGCTGAAGATGACCGAAGTGAACTCGCGGGGCAGGTAGTGGGGACGGCATTTCAGGGTTAGGAGCTCCAGGTTAGGTGAACATGATTGTTTCAGAGGGACAACATTCCTACTGTCACACCAGTTGTTATTAATCATTAGGCACACACCTCCTCCTCTTGATTTTCCAGACTCACTCGTTCTGTCCGTGCGATGAACACTGAAGAACTCCGACGGCTGTACGGCGTGGTCCGGTATGAGGGGGGTCAGCCATGTCTCCGTGAGACAGATGATGTTGCAGTCCCTTATGTCCCTCTGAAACTGTATCCTGGCCCTGAGTTCGTCCAGCTTGTTATCCAGTGACTGGACATTAGCCAACAGGATGCTCGGCAGTGGCGTTTGGTGCGCTCTGCGCCTCAGCCTCTCTCTTACGCCGGCTCTTTTCCCTCGGGGCCTTGTCCGTGACCTGGGTCCTTTGTTTGAGCTGGCCCACTGGAAACGCAGTATCTCCCGAGGCCAAGTCGGGTCGGGAGAAAAAGGTGTCAGAATACAGCCAGAGTGCTGTATTCTGATATTAAAAAGAGTCTGTCTGTCATACATGATATGACACAGAGCAGGCGGAATTATAAAGTCCAAAATTAGAGCTAAACCTAATATATACAAACAAAGCGTAGGAGCAGGTACGACGGCTGCTGACCTCACCAGCGCCATCTTGGTGATATAAGGGTGAAAGTCCTAGAAAAATTATTAAGATTCATTCTTAGTATATCAAAATGACTGAGCGTTTCGGAATGATGATTAAGAAAAATTTCTAAATATAAGGGTTAGAGGCCCGGAAAAATTATTCACAATTATTCTCAGTATATCAAAATGACTGCGCGTTTCGGAATGATTGTTAATAAAAATTTCTAAACATATTAAAAATAAGGGTGGAAGGCCCGAGGTTTAATTGATAAAAGGACCTCAAGCATCATAAAAAATAAGGGTGGAAGGCCCGAGGTTTAATTGATAAAAGGACCTCAAGCATCATAAAAAATAAGGGTGGAAGGCCCGAGGTTTAATTGATAAAAGGACCTCAAGCATCATAAAAAATAAACCATTCGAGGGAAAATTGTTATAACATGTATTGGGAAGAGTGAATGCGCGCGATCGGGTATGAATGCTGGTGCACGAGCATGGAAACAACAGCAAGATCGCAGCGAAAGGGCGATCTTGGCCTGTTGAAAGACGTCTCGGGAGCCAGATGCGTTAAAAAGAAAAAAAGAGAAAACGTAGGAGAAGACGTTGAGAGTAAAATTTTGAACTGTGAAAAGAGAATAAAGGAGAACCAGCGGACTTGGGCACGGTTGGCTGTAGAAAACAGGAAGTGAACTCCTCAACAGACAAAGCAAACTGATTCTCAGAGACGGAAGTCTCTGAGGGTGGGTGCTGAAGGAGGAGTCACGAAGGGAACTCACTCACACACACACACATATACACACACACACACACACACACACACACACACACACACACACACACACACACACACACACACACACACACACACACACTCATCCACACACACATACACATGCATTGGTGGAGAACTCAGAAAAGCAGAGGAATATGAAAAAAAAGAAGTAAAATAAAATAAAGTAAAAATAAAAATAGATAAATAAAATAAAAAAGAATAAAATAAACAATATATAAAATAAACAAATAAATAAAATAATAAATAAAACTTATATTAGAGTAACTGGAAATAAATTAAGGACCAAGAAGGAAAGTAGGATAACATGGAGAAAGAGTGGAAAATGGTCCACGAGCAAGTGGAGGAATTGGTAATGGTGATTAAAAAGCAGAAAGAAACTATGAAGGATAAAAAGAGGGTTGAAAAACGAGTGAGGGAACAGGTAGGTATAGCCCTCAAAACAGAAGGCATTAGTGGAAGTGAGAGACGCCCCTTGAAGGAGGTGATAAGTGACGAGCTGAACCGTCACTGTGAGAGATCAAAAACAACATGCAGCCCAGAAGAGAAAGAGGGGCTAACTCTCTGGGAAAAAGGAATGGAGAGAGAAATTGAAAATAAAGATCTAAAAGAGATGGGGAATGGAACTCCAGAACCATCGGCACCAACAGCAGAGGATTTTGACAGCTCTCCTAAGGAAAAGGAAATGGAAGATGACCAGTTCCTGTTTGGAGGAGCCCACTTAACAGAGGGAGAGTCTCCGATGGAGCGGAGACGGAGAAAGAAAGGTAAGAAAAAGGAAACAGAGAAACTAAAGGACCCAGAGAGGGAAAGGAGTAAAAAGCAAATCAACCGTCCAGTGGGACCTGAAGTAAAACGTTGCCCACACAAATGCCATTATTAGCTAGAATAAAAGGAGGTCCCCTGCAGTATAAACCCTTTGGTTTAGGTGACATTCAAACATTGGCAGATCAGCTACCTCCCCCACCTGAAGGAGGAGCTAAATTTCTACATGCGCTAGATCGCCTTACATCAGGCTACGTAGTCGCAGTGGTTGATTTCAGGGCTGTGGCAGCACAACGGATGTCGAGAAGGGACCTTAAAGAGGTCCAAGAATTGGCCCAAATGGAGACTGACCCAGATGATACTCCCCTGCATCACAGAGGAGTTGTCTTGGGTGCACCTATGAGGGAAGTTTTCCCTAGCAATGTAGCTCCAGCCATTCCTAAACTCATGTGGGACTCATCTGAGGCCCCTAGAGTTTATCTGGATAAAGTTAAAAGACACCTGGTTCCAACAGACAGGTGTTCATCTTTATAAAGAAGGAGCGAACAAAGAGTGGTTCAGGAAGGCGGTACTGGAGGGAATGCCAGGGGAAATTAAGACACTGATGCAAAACAATTCTGATATACCAGGGTGTGAGAACACCAAATGGGAAAGACACTTAATACATCATATGCAGCGACACAAAGACACAAAAGATGAAGAATCCAGTAAGGTGAAGGATTTACAGGCCCAGCTGTTGAAACTCCAACTCGGCAAAGCAAGACAAAAAATGACTGAGTTAAAGAAAAATAGTAAATGGACCACAAAACAAATGGTGGTTTGTATGGTGAACCCAGAAGAACCGAATTGGCTGGATTTGGATCCGGATTCGGATCCTGCTGGTCATCGGTTACCATTCCCACAGAGGAACCCACAGCGTGGGTGGGGGGTTCCGAGGGGGAGACTTTTGAGACCGTTTGGCGGACTAGGGGGACCACCTCCTCCATTAGCCTGTTTTTTGTGTGGTCAGATGGATCACTGGGCCAAGAGCTGCCCTAGGAACAGATAAGGACCAGCAAGCCGTGGGAGAGCGTGTGGCAATCCTCGCCCAAACACATGGGCACCACTACAACGCCCAGGAGGGTGGACAGCGCCTAATGCACAGGCCGCACCCGATCATCAGTTGGCACCAGGAGTGCAGTACCAGGCTTCAGGGGGCCAGTACCCCTGTGGGAGGACATCTGGGGTTTGGATCCAGGACAGTATTGACACACCCCACAGGGAGGCCACGGAGAAGAGGGAACGGCATAACCACTTCTCCCAGTGATGGTGGCAGACAAGATGATGCCATTTTTGGTTGACACAGGAGCAACCCATTCTACAATAAGACAATTATATGGACTGACAATTACCCTACCTGATGGGCAAATAAGGATGTGTGATTATCAGCTCTCCAGCTGGAAACACCAACTATTGATGCAACCCCTGGCCACACAGATACACACTGAAACCAGAAATGCCAACACAGAGAGGCATATTGACTTTGTTTTGTAGGTGGGAACCTTGGATCGCTGGATTGGGACCATATGTCTCTCCGCCTGACCCTCCCCATGTCACGTTGTTTTATGACCGAGACGACACAGATTGGTATAAAGATGTTTTTGCCGAGTTGGAGGGTCAACAATGGGAGGTATTAGTTTCTGATTTGTATGTGGCCCCGGAGGGAGTCGCAGCGGCGGTTATTCTCACCTCTGATCAGCAAAATTGGTATATGATGGCGGAGACATCTGCTCCACATGTCTCACTGGCATTACCTTCAGGGCACGCGGCCAAAGAATTAGGGCCTATGATGAAACGCGCAGGGGGCCTGACAGATTGGGTCCCGACACAGATTCCCGGACTCATGTACTCTCCAAGTACTAAAATGTATCAAATTTACGCACGTGCAAACAATCAGGCTAATTTGGAACACGTCACGCTCGACCACGAATATGGCCGAGAACATTCCGATCACGAGCAGGCAGAAGTTATAATTGCCAGGCTACCTCGTACTCTGTGGTCAATCGGACCAGCGGATGCGGGACATTGTCAGTGGTTACCTCATATTACATTCCAAGTTCAAAAGGTCCATCCCATTTGGATTCCCCAGGACCCTCACAAACCTGTGGCTGAAGCTGGTATCACGGATACCATTCACATGGACTCTTGAAGATGGGAGTCTTTGAAGTTTCACAGTTCAAATGGAACACCCCAATTCTCCCTGTGGAGAAGGCGGGGACTGGTAAGTACTGAATGGCTCATGATTAAAATTGTGTTAACTCCCACCCTACCGGTGCTAAATCCCTACACCGCTCTTTCATCACTTCTTCCTATACAAAAATGGCTTTCTTGCATAGACCTGGCAAATGCATTCTTCTGCCTTCCTCTGGCAGAGAGTTGTAGAGACATGTTCTCCCTTACTTTTCAGGGGTGACAACTCCGGTACATATGGTTCCCGCAGGGATTTATTTTGTCACCAGGACTCTTCAATCAGACCTTAAAAGAAGCCTTATCGGGCTGCAAATTTCCACCTGACTGTACATTGATTCAGTACGTGGATGACATTCTTATCGCAGCCACAACAGCGGCAGATGGCCTCCAGACCAGCTCTGGCGGTTACATGCCCGCAGCTTTAAGGTTAGTAAAGACAAACTACAGATAGCCCGTCCCACTGTCAAATTTTTGGGGTGCCTCATTAACAGACAGGGAGCCGGCATGTCTCCAAATCACAGGCAAACCATTTTGCAACATCCAAAACCCGCCACAGTGAAACAAATGTTACCATTTTTGGGTCTTGCATCGTTCAGCAGAAGCTATGCACCAGATTTTGTGAACCTGACCAATCATCTCAGAGAAATGGTGAGAGAACAGGGCATGAGAAATCTCACAGCCCCATTACAGTGGACAGTTCCAGCAGAAGAGGCATGCACAAAACTCAAACAATCTTTAGCAGGAGCAGCGGATCTGACTCGCCCAGATTACGCGCTTCCCTTTTTCTTGGATGTTTCTGTACAGGACAACGTGGTTAACGGTGTCCTGTATCAGAAACAAAGGGGGAGAAGGTGTATTTTAATGTATTTAAGTGTGATGCTGGACCCATTAGAAAGAAGGCACCCGGTCTGTACACAACACGCAGCAGGAATAGCAAAACTCATTCAAAAAACAGCACATATAGTGATGGGACACCAGTTGGTGGTCCTGACAACACACAGCGTGGTAGCATTTGTGAATTCACAGATTTTCACATTGGCTCCGCTGAGACAAGGAAGATTGAGTAAGATCTTGGAGACCCCGAACCTGGTGTTCACACACCAAGGGATCAATGTGGCTGACCAGATCTAAGGTGGGGAACCACATGATTGCCAAGAGAAGGTCTTGGAAGACCTAAAAATCAGACCAGACTTAGTCAGCGAACCGATAGAGGGCGCTGAAAATTGATACACAGATGGATGCTGCCATGAAGACAAACAGGGAGACCTCCAAGCAGGGTATGCAGTAGTTAGGGAGACAGAGGCAGGTTACCAGGTTGTGAGAGCAGAGAAGTTAACAGAAAGACCATCAGCTCAGAGAGCAGAGCTTCTTGCAATGATCACAGCACTGCAACATGCAAAGGACAGAGAAGTGAACATCTACACTGACTCAGCCTATGTGGCAGGAGCTGTGCATGTGGAACTCAAGCAATGGGAAGGAGCAGGATATCGAACGGCAAATATGACCCCTGTAAACATGCAGAAGAAATGGTGATCTTGGCTCATGTCATTCAGAGACCAACCAGAGTGGCAGTCATAAAAAGTAAAGGACATGACAGAGAAGGGAGCAGGGTGGCAAAAGGAAACGAGGAGGCTGATCAGCGAGCCAAAGAAGCAGCAGGATACACCCCTAGACATCAGATGATGCTGAGCCACCCACAGGTAAGTGATTTACTCCCAAGGGTTGACATGGTTATGATCAAAGATTGTCAAAAGAGAGCATCACTACAGGAGAAGACTGTTTGGAAACAGCGAGGGGGCACTGAAACTGAAGGTGTGTGGAGAGGACCAGATGGTCGACCTATTCTTCCCCCAGAATTAACATTAGGTTTAATAGGCCGGGACATGTAGGAGCACAACAAATTATGAGAAATTTGAGCCACTGGTGGCACCCCTACCTGGCTGACATGGTAAAGAGATGGGTAAGAGATTGTGAAATTTGTGGTAAGTACAACCCAAAGCCAACTGTGAAACCCCACATGGGAGCGTTTCCATTGCAGGTAAGACCAGGGGAAGAGATTGTGATTGACTATACTGATATGATTGACAGAGTTCGAGGGTATCGCTACCTCCTGGTGATGGTCGAATCGATCACAGGATGGCCCAAAGCGTACCCCACAAAAAATGAAGACAGTAAAACAGTGATCAAATGTCTGATAAATCATTACATACCACAACAGGGGTTTCCAAGAAGGGTGAGATCTGACAACAAAGGCATTTCAAAAACAGAGACCTACAGGCAGTGGAATTGGCCTTAGGCTTAAAGCACAAATTTGGTATGGTGTATCATCCAGAATCTCAGGGTAAAGGTGAGCACATGAACTGGAATCTAAAAATCAAATTGGCTAAAATCTGTGCACAGATAAAAATTTATTCGGTTACAGCCCTCCCAGTGGCATTGTTGCAGGTAAGGAGCTCACTAAATAAAGTAACAGGGTTTACACCATTTGAACTATTGACAGGTAGACAGTTCCCAGGCCCCACAGCAGCTATCCCCGAGGAGGAGCAACATATAACCAATTTTCAGTATAAATCATATTTTGATGGACTCAAAGCTTTGTTGTCAGTTTTTGTCTCACAGGTGCACAATGGAGTGACAGGAGGCCAAAAGGGGGATCCACATACAGCAGGGTGGGTCCTTCTGAAGGTCATTAAGAGGAGATGGTCAGAGCCCAGGTGGACAGGACCCCACCAGGTGGTCGAGAGAACGTCGCATGCGTACGCCTATAAAGGAAAGGAGACACCTGGTACCACTGGAGCCAGTGGGCTCCAGCAGAAAAACCAGAAAAAAGGTTCAGTAAATTCAGAGCGCAGTGAAAGGGTCATCTGCCGGCGACCCCAACAAGGCTCTTTTAATCACGGGGCAGAATAATCCCCAGGGAGAGCCTCTGGCTGAGGTAGTCCACCCTCAGTCAGCAACGTGATCTCCTCCGTCAGGAGGGATCTGAAGACAGAAGATAGAAGATCAACGTAAAGATAATTGCAAATAATACCAGAATAACAGACAATTTCACCACACATAACTCATTATCTTTGGCAAAAGGTGTGATAACTGGAAATTGATGACTATGCTTGGGGCACTTAGCATAGGAATTGGTTGACTTTTGCAGGATTTTGGTCACTTGTGGATGCTGTTGGGTGCCCTGCATCCAGTTCCTCTGTATTCGGTGTATTACCAGAACTATTAAAGGAGGGGTAAGGGTCCACCACAGGCATATTAGATGCCGTTGTGGAGAGTGGATTCAGAGGACTGGAGTGGGAGCTCCCAGAAGCAACTACAACTGATTGTGAGCTCTAGAAGAGCTCAAAAGGGGGAATTGAGGGAATTAATTATTGCAGATTTAAGGAATGTAAGGCTTATTGGGGAGCACACTGTGTTTATCTTAAGAAGTTGGAGAGGTGCAGAAAGGAGTAGAGTGGGGGTCGCATAACTGAGCAAGCAGAGCTGGCCTGAGAGGTAAACATATGTCCTTATATGGGTTTTATGGCCCCGAACCATAAAGAACCGGGGCGCGCACAGACAGTCAGATTGCAGGGCGCTTAGGGGAGACAACAGCATGAATGCGGTAAGGGAGAATTAATCTGCAATCTCCAAGCATGCTTGTGTTAAAATCTGCATTATTTTTGACCTTATGTATTATGTGTGGTGATTAATAAATTGTTAAAAATGAAACTGAAAGTCCGATCTCTGCTCTTTAATTACGAACCCGGGAGGGGAAAAGACGGTGTAAGATTAATTCCCCAACACCTGAGTTCTAGAGCTAACGAATTTACTGGATAGCATTCACTTTTATGTAGATTAATTTTATAACCAGAGAAAGATCCAAATTTTCCTGGAGTCGATAAAATTGAAGGAAGACTACATAAGGGATCCGAAACATACAAAAGAAGGTCATCTGCATACAAGGATAACTTACGCTTAATGGGCTCGACACACGGGGAGCGACAAACGACAGCGACAAATGGGCCGCATCGCCACTGGGGTGAAACCGAACACACGGGAGGCGATAGCGACGGCAGCATTGCGAATCGCGCTCTCATGTCACTCATCTCCAAGAAATGTGATTGGTTAGACATTTTCAAAGCAGTCCGTGTCAGACACGGCAATAAAGATGAGTCCGAAGATTTTATTGGAACTGGCTGAAATCTTGCTGTTAAGTCTCCTCTACAAAAGAAAAAGACAACCTTGGGTTCATCCTATATTAGCACAAAAGTCCTCTCTATCCGTCTGTTTAACGTTAGTCTTGTGCCAACACGTTCCCATATGGCTGCCTTTTGTGTGTAAGTCGATAATCACTGTGTGAAGTGTCATATAATATAGGAAAGTCAAACACAGATTAAACGATGCTTTCCTTCATGCTCAAAGTGGTTGCAGACTGCAGCGTGTAGCATACTCTCTGCTCATTGGTCAGTCAATGAAACCCTCGCTGATTGGTTTAGTGCCACGCGACAGCGACAAAAGTAGAACATTTTTCAACTTTGTTGTGTCGCGTCGCCTGGTCGCGTGTGCACGTCTACGTGTACGAGCTCGAAATTTCACATGCACGAATGTCGCCGGTCGCTTAGCTGGAGGAGGGCAAGCGATTGTCGCCTCATCGCACAAGCTCCATAGGAAATGAATGGAGAGCGAGCGACGTCGCTCCCCGTGTGTCGAGCCCCTAACGCCAAAGTGGGTTAATCCATGAAAAGAAAAGAGGGATCTCAGCACAACAGAAAGAGGTTCTATAGCTAAGGCAAACAGGAGGGGAGAAAGAGGACATCCCTGTCTAGTGCCACGACCCAGTGGGAAATAGTCAGATTGAACAGAGTTTGTGATGACACAGGCCTGAGGGGGATGTATAAAGTAGTTTGATCCAGGATACAAACCCCTGTCCAAAACCAAGCCTATTGAGAACAGCAAAGAGGTAGTCCCATTCGACTCGATCAAATGCCTTCTCTGCGTCAAGAGAAATAATCACCTTGGGAAACATGGGGCAGTGAGCTGAAAAAATTGTGTTTAACAGTGTACGAATGTTAAAGAACAACTGGCAGCATTTAATGAATCCATCCTGTTCCTGTGAAATAATTTTAGGAAGAACAGTCTCAAGTTGAGTTGCAAGCACTTTAGCCAAAATCTTAAAATCCACATTTAAAAGTGACAGGGGCCTGTAAGACTCACAAACTGTAGGATCTTTAGCTTTCTTCAGTAGGAGTGAAATTGAGGCCTGGGCTAATGTAGGGGCAACTGGCCATGCCCCAGCGATTTGTTATAAACATCAAGAAGAAGAGGGGCCAGTTTGTCTTTAAACTTTTTGAAAAATTCAGCGGGGAATCCATCTGAGCCCAGAGCTTTAATAATCTGCATGTTTTTAATTGAAGTAAATATTTCTTCCAATTTACTAGGTGCATCAAGTTGGTCAGAAACTAATTTATTTATCCTAGGAATGTCAGTATTCTGGAGGAAGGTAAATGTTTCATGTCAGGCTGTAATTCAGATTTATACAGATAGCAAAAAAATCTCTTAAAAACGTCACTGTTATGGCTGCGTGCCGTTTTGTCTGTGTGTGTCTCTCTCTCTCCCTCTCTCTCTACAGCAGGGGCGTCTCCTCCTAATCAGGGCCACAAGATATAAGGAGGTGGGATAGGAGGCGGTGCCGAGCAGAGCGCAGAGAGTGGTGGTGGAAGCAGTCTGCGGTTTTGGTGGCTCGAGAAACTGTAGTGTTACTCCTGTGGAGAGTGGTTTGTTTGTGGGCTGACCACAGATGTGATCCGGGGTTCCGGAGGGTTGTTTGGATCCAGGGTTCCGGGGGGTTGTTTGGCAGGGTTTCTTTTCTCCCCTGATAAGATAAGTGGCGTCTACCATTTGGAGATAGTTTTGTGTTTTTCCCCTTATTGGCTTCTCGTCTTCCGTTTGGAGATTGTTTTGTGTTTTTCCCCTTTATAGGTTTTTCGTCTCTTAAGTTAGTATCCATTATCAGTGAGCAATAGTCACTTTGTTAAAATTAAGCAGTAGCAGTGGTATAATTTAAGTTCAGAAAGTGGTCTGACTTATCCTCACCAGGTGTGGATAGGTTGTTGGCAATGACTGGAGACGTAGAGATGGGGGATGGGATTTCCCTAATATGGGGAAGGGACTTGGGAGAAAGGAAGTGTTTTTGTTTCATGGTTTGGATGCATGTTCTAGAGTCCAGTTCAGTTGTGCCTATATGTTTTTACAACACAAGCAACCTAATTACTATGCAATTTCCTAATGCTGTGAACCTGTTCACCCATATGGCAATAAAAACCTTCTGATTCTGATTCTGATTCTGATGCTTTCGTATGTCTTAGAGCATAAATTTTAACTTCATTTCATGGAACTGCAGGGGTCTGCAACGCCTCCAAAAAGTCAAACAGGTAATGACAAGATTAAAGGAAATAGACTCCAAAGTTGTGTTTCTGCAAGAAACACATCTTCTTGATGTTGACAGTTTAAGGGTGAGGAGGAGGTGGAAGGGTAAAGTATTCACGGCACAGTTTACATCTCACTCTAGAGGAGTTATGACACTAATACATGAGTCAGTTCCAATACAAATTAAAAACATTATTAAGGACAAAAGCGGAAGATACTTGATACTTCAAGGCTCCCTCCTGTCAGAAACCCTAATTCTGACCAATATTTATGGCCCCAATGTAGACGATAGCAACTTCTACAACGATTTGTTTCTTACCCTCTCAACACTTAAAGGATCTCATGTCATAGGGGGGGACTTTAACTGTACATTAGATCCAGGTATGGATAGATTGACCGGGATTGACCAGTCACACAATAACTGTAGAGCTACAATTCATAGATTTATGAGAGACCTGAAGCTGGTGGATATATGGAGAGAGAGGAACCCAGGCACTAAAACTTATTCCTGCTACTCAAGAGCGTTTCAAACCTATTCAAGAATAGATTTCTTCTTAGTCTCTACAGAATTACAATTTAGAATCCATGACTGCTCGTATGATAATATAGTGATTTCAGACCATGCTCCCTGTTGCCTGGTCTATAGAGAAAAGAAGCTAAAAAGAGACCCTCCGAGATGGCAGTTTCAACATAAATGGCTACAAGATAAAGAATTGGTGAAATATTTAGGAAAGCAAATTGATGAATTTTTCCAAATTAACACCACCCAAACTACGGCATGCACAAAATGGGAAGCATTTAAGGCCTTCCTTAGAGGACATATAATTAGTTACACAGGGGGTAAATCTAAAAAGACTCAAGAAAATAGACTGCAATTAGAGAATAAAATAAGAATACTCCAAGCCAAAGTAAACAGAGACAACAATCCACAACTAGTAAAGGAATTGTTGATTTTGAGAGCAGAATTTGATAAATACTCTGCCTCTAGAGCTGCGTCGAGTCTCCTGCGACTTAATCAAACGTTCTACGAACAGGGAGATAAGGCTGGCAAATTGCTGGCATGGCAGATAAAACAACTAGAATCTAAATTACCCATCACATCTATTATATCAAATGGACAAACTTTGCTGGACCCAGAAGAAATTATTGTTGTTTTTAAGGATTACTATGAAGAACTGTACAAGGCACAGACAACCATAAAATTAGAAGATATTAATACCTTTTTAAACAACTTAGACATACCTAAAATCACAAATGAAAATAAGGACGGATTCTAGAAAATACTAAACAAAAATTAGGAGTAGCCATAGACAGTATGAAATCTGGAAAAAGAGCAGGGCCAGACGGGCTTCTAATAGATTTATATAAGACATTTAAAGATAAACTATTGACCCCCCTATTCGATATGTTGAAAGAAGTCTTCCACTTAAATCATCTTCCTCCTTCAATGAATGCAGCCATGATTACACTTCTGCCAAAGCCTGGGAGATCCCCAAACAAATGCGAGAATTTTAGACCAATCAGTCTGTTAAATTCGGATCTGAAAATAATCTCTAAGGTGTTAGCACAACGTTTACAAAAGATTTTACCAAGCATAATTGACCGAGATCAAAATGGATTCATTAAGGGGAGGCAAGGCTTTCATAATGTGAGGAGACTACTGAATATAATTCATTATAACAAAGATGCAGCAGATTCAGCCCTTCTATCATTGGATGCCGAAAAGGCTTTTGATAGGGTTGAATGGTTGTATCTTTTTCAGGTCCTGGAAGAATTTAAATGTGGAAATAATTTTGTGAAATGGATCAGAATATTGTACGAAAACCCCTCAGCTGAGGTAATAACTAATAGAAACATATCTAAACCAATAAAGATTAATAGGGGTTGCAGACAAGGCTGGCCACTTTCACCTTTGTTGTTCACACTAGCAATAGAGCCATTCGCGATTGCAATACGCTCACACCATCAACTTAGTGGAATCACCATTGGATCTACAGAACATAGGATCTCCCTGTTTGCGGATGACGTGATCTTATTTCTATCCAAATTAGACAAATCAATACAAATTATTCTGGAAATAATTAAGTTATTTAGTGAGGCCTCTGGCTACAGAATAAACAAAACCAAGTCTTCTATTTTACTACTAAATACAAAGGAGAGAATTAATCCAATCCCAGAAGCAGTGCAATTTAATGTAGTGACAGAGTTTGAGTATCTGGGAATTCATATTCTCCCAGATCTTGAACAAGTAGTTGGAACTAATTATAAACTCATAATGACTGAAGTCAGTAAGTCAATTGAGAGATGGATGCCACTACCAGTATCTATGATCGGGAGAATAAATATAATAAAAATGAATGTATTACCAAAGTTAATCTATGTATTCCAAAATATCGCCCTTCCACCTCCTCCTGAATTTTTCCCACAAATTAAGAAGATGCTAATACGCTTCATATGGAACAACAGGAAGTCAAGACTCTGTTTGTCATTATTATACCTCCCCTACGATCGTGGAGGCTTAAAACTCCCAAATATTTTGTCGTATTACCAGGCTACACAGTTGAGATCTACGATGTTTTACTATACTAATCATTCCCCACATTGGACTGACATGGAGACTCATGGACTAAATCTGACTCTCCCCTCATATATTTATTCGAATACAATAACTAAACTGCTGAAAAAAACTGAAAACCCATTCCTTAAAAATATGATATGGGTATGGAGGGATGTAAAGAAACTTTTAAACAAGCCATTTTGCCTATCTCAGTTCAGTCCAGTGTGGGGTAATCAATTATTTTTACCTGGTAGAGCGGATGCAACATTTAAACTATGGAAAGACAAAGGACTTCAAACAATTCAAGATCTTTATTTGCCTGAGTCTGATATATTAATGAGCTTCCAGGATGTACAAAGACAATTCCACCTAGATAAGAAACATTTCTTTAAATATCTCCAACTTAGAGATTTTATAAGAAGACATCAAAACAATGTACTGATAAAACCTGGTCTATCAACTTTGGAAGAAATGCTGACAAAAGATAGTGGGAAGAAAGGTATAATATCTGAGTTTTATCATTTAATGATGTTGCATGTTTCTAAAGGATCCTATGATAGACTTAATGCTTGGAAGGAAGACTTGTCACTAGAAATATCTAAGGAGGATTGGCAAGAGGCATGTGCATTGGCCCACACTAGATCTATCAACACACGTTTCAAAATGATGCAGTATAAATGGTTAATGCAGGTTTATGTAACACCAGTAGATCTCAACAGGTACAAGAGCGAGATACCTGATGTATGTCCAAAATGTGCAGAATACAGAGGAACACTGATCCACTGCATGTGGTATTGCAGGAAAACAACACTGTTTTGGAAAGAGGTCAAGGATATAAATGAGAGAATTATTTCCAAACAATTAAAACTGGATCCAAAGCTGTTTTTACTTGGATTGTACCCAGAAAAATGCAAATACACTAAAAATGAACGGATATTTATAGATTTAGGCCTGCTCAATGCAAAAAGATGTATATCGTTGTTTTGGAAAAAAATTCGTAGACCGACTGTCAACCAGTGGATCCAACAGATGCTAAATGCCCTCCCATTAGAGAAGATTACGTATGTACTAAAGGGCAAACAAGACTTGTTTGAGAGTATTTGGAACCCTTTCATTATGTATATTAAAAACCTAAAAATGCCAGAGGGCGGGACAGGTGTCTGAAGGAAATGGACACTGCAGTTCCTAAATATGAACAATCCTTTTTTCATTTTTTGTTGTTTGTGGCACTGATGTTACTGTGTGTAGATCTGTGGCAGGTTGCATTGCATTCAGGGTTTTGTGAAAGGCATCTTGTTGTATTGTTCGGTTTTGCTTTTGAGTGAATTTGGTTCTGTTATTGTAACGGGGTTTGCTTGTTTTTGGTTTTGCTTTTTGGTTTATCTTTGTTCCTTTGGTTAAATCATTGAAAATTTATTAAAGATACTTTGGCAAAAAAAAGGCTTAAAAGATGATAACGTAAATTTGATTATATATATCTCAAAATAAAAATATGCTTGTTTTTTTTTAACTTTATATAAAATCTGGCTTCTTTTGAACAACCCAAAATGTCTATAAAAAGGTGATGCAGTGAAGGTGAAAATGATTAACACTGAATGTTTATAGTTTTAGCAGCTGTAACATTTTGGGACCTAAAGATAAAAAATGTATTATCAGTTTAAAGGTGCCTCAAGGGTTAATGACCAAAATCACTGAAGTACTTTTATCAATGTTACATTTTTTCAAAGTACTTGTTCCTTTGTCTTTTATTCACAGGATGCACAGGAGTTGGTACTTTGTCACATAACCATTGTTTTTGATGACAAAGATGGGCTGATAAATTTTTTGCATTCAGGGTCTTATCCTCTGTGTGTGCGTTCAAAGTCAAGAGACTCAAACTTTCAGTGTAGTTTCCTGATTTTTCACAATATTTCATATAGTTTCATAATGACTTAATGTGTGCTCTGTGTCAACAGCTGCTGGAGGCGAGGGCGAGTGTCCTGGGAGTGAAGGAGGTTGCCTTCTGGGACAGTGTCACCAATGACCTCATGTTGGATGAGGAGGATGGCGTCTCAGAGGGCGTATCGGGCTGGATTAAGACCCCCAAGCTTCCCCAGCCAGGAGCTCAGTGACCTCTGAGCCAAACTGCAAGACAGACTAGAAGCTCACCCTAAATACAACGCCATGCACCATAAGTGTTTGTATGCTGGACCATACTCTGAGAGAAAGCCACCACCACATGGCCCAGAAGTAGCAAAGCATTATATGTCATAATGTTTTTGTTTTCTTTACATATATATATATATATATATATATATATATATATATATATATATATATATATATATATATATATATATATATACATGGATTATATAATGTGTGTATGTGCATGTTGCTTTGTAAATAAAAGAAAAAAAAGAAATTCAAACTTGTGCCTCACAATTTGTTTCTCTTAATTAAATTCCTTTTAGTTGAGGTTATTAGCATGGCATGAATACAACATAACATACAAGGTATATCACAGAAATAATAATTAAAAATAATTTTTATTACTGGGTTATTATTTATTAGGGAGGGGCTTACCCAGGCCTGTCTTTATAAAGGCCAATGGGGGACAGATCTACCAGCCAATCACATGTGAGTGCTGAATTGTGATGGCATTTTTTTCATCCAATGACAGAGAAGCCACATGGGTCTGTTGCTGCTGCTTCGGCTTGCAGTGCTGCTATTCATATGTAAAGTAGTCAAAAGCCTGCCGGCTCCCCCCGTACCTCTACCCCCCGCTGCTTCTGGTGGTACGTAAACGACCATATCCGTCTCAGGCAAACGAAATGCGCATCCCCGTATGCTGACGAAAGCTGCCGTTTACTAGCGGCGCCCGCGTCAGTATACGGGGACGAATATGCTTCTTTTCGTGCAGTGTAGACCACTGGTGAGTACTGGTGACCACTGGTGAGTACTTGCTTTGCATTTGTATGACTCACAGAAACCTCCTTTACATATGAGAGCCTGCCCTAGACCTGAGGAGAGGGGGGGAGCTGAGGGAGCACTGACACAGAGAGTCCACGGCAGTTTCCCTACAGTTTTTTATTCTGGCCAAAGCCTCCTGCTGAGAGCCCGAAAGCTCAAGCCACGCGGCAATATTACATACAAGAAACTGTCGAAAAACCCACTTTTCATGCAATGTGGGTTGGCTGCTTCCCTGGGTTACTGCTGGCTCTGTGCTGGTACCCGCTCTTACACACTGGGGGTCCATGTATGGAACCCTCATGTGTGTGTGTGTGTGTGTGTGTGTGTGTGTGTGTGTGCCTGCATATGTGCGTGTGTGCGTGCATGTGTGTGTGCGTGCGTGTGTGGACAGCTGGGCCTGGGTCTGTGGCTTGCTGAGCCTTGTACCGCTCCACGCTGCTCCCCACTGATCGTAACTGCCACCCCTGGCGTGTGGGTGCCCGTGTGTCCCGGGGTATGTGGCCGGATGTCTTGGCGTGGTTTCTGGACCTCCTTGGCATTCGGGGGGGCTGTGCCAGGTGTCGGGCGGTTCTTGGGTACTTGGGGCCTTGGGGCCCGCATGGTCGGCTCGTGCTGAGGGTACCGTCCTGCGGGGGGGGGGGGGTGCTCATTGCTTCTGGCTCTCTGGACACTTGCCCTTTGACCGTGGGGGCTCCGTCTGTGGTCTTCGATTTTTCTTTTTTTTTCCTTTCTTCCTTTTGCCCCTCCCTGAGCCTGGTTCTGCTGGAGGTTTCTTCCTGTTAAAAGGGAGTTTTTCTTTCCCACTGTCACCAAGTGCTGCTCATAGGGGGTCGTTTTGACTGTTGGGTTTTCTCTGTATTATTGTAGGGTCTTTACCCACAATACAAAGTGCCTTGAGGCGACTGTTTGTTGTGATTTGGCGCTATATAAATAAAATTGAATTGAATTAATGATTAAACAAAACAAAATCTAAAATGTGATAACACTGAACAATAGATTTTTTAAAAATACATTTCTGTTGTCACCATTGTTCCCTGTCAAGTTGTTGAGTGCAGATTTTATGTGTAAACTAATTGATTGCTGTTGTGTCAGGGAAAGTTGGTTTAATTAGAAGTATATTGAGTTAGAAACAGATGTTAGAGAGAGTCTTGTGTTCAGTGGAAAGACTGAATTATCATTGGACCACAGTTCATTTCCATTAAATTTAAGTACTGACCCTAAAGACCTACAGTGCAGTGCATGACTCAACTCTTTAGTTATAGAGAGCTAGGGAAGAACCAGAACTGTACTTCAATGGAGTGTCTTTTCCCACCAGTACCTGTCACCAGTCTCTTACACTTTATGCCCTCTAGGGAACTACAGCTGCTTCACAAGGAACAATATATCAGCCATAAGTTGTAGGGCATTTGTTTCAGGGGGGTGGAAGCACTCTCTATGTGACAATTGCTAACACTACAGTGGGTTGATAACTTCTCTTCTAGTTCTGTTGCAATAGCTGAGGTACTGCTGCAATCCCCTCATCATGGGGTTTGACACTGCAATGACCAAGACCCTTGTGTAGCAAGCTGTCAGTGACAATGACAATGAGGATGTGAGAAGCATATCCCACTGTCTAATCTCTCTATTTCTGCACCATGATGTCGAGAATGGACAGTGAAGTGAAAGGTTATATTAAAGTCAGACGCCATACCAATGCATGTTTTTATTGTAGCTACAGAGAAGTGTATAAATAGTTTTTCCAGGAACTCTATCTATCTATCTATCTATCTATCTATATATATATATATATATATATACATACATACACATATATGTGTGTGTGTGTGTGTGTGTGTGTGTGTGTACACATGTCTACAGGGTATAGTTGGCTGATAGTTGTTTGTTCCTCAAAGTTTATGGTAAAAAAATGTAGAGGTGCAAACTTTTCCTCACCATTTGTTTCACTTCCATAATTATAGGGGTTCCCTTTGGATTATATATTTCAGTTTTACATCAAGTATGATGTGTCTGAAATCACTGTCCTATTTTTTTTTTAATATAACCTCAATGTTTTAATTCACAGATAATACAAAACAGATTCTGCAGCTGATAAAATTTGTGGTATTTGTTATAGTAAGAACAAAATAAAAAATGAGGCACTGACAATGAACAGCACATATGGAGAATATTTGTATGTGAGTCCTTTAACTCTGTTTACATGATGTTGGCCTCACAGGAGCCAGACTTGAGTATTTCAAGTGTAACAATTTGTTTAACAGATTTTCTGAACCAGGGGTAAAACAAAGCATAGATCAGAGGGTTTATACAGGAGTTTAAATAGAACAGACATACTACTAATGTAACAGATGAAACACTGAACACGGCATCTTGACCTGAAAGTGTAACACAATAATATGGACACAGACATATTAGAAACACAATAATAAGAACACTGATAGTCCGTAATGCTTTCATTTCAGATTTCTTAACATTTGTACTTAGTGACCCCTCATGTGTCACAACTGCAATGTGAGAACGCAGGGCGCGAGCTTGAGACACAGCCACAACAAAAACTCTAAGATAAAGAACTACAATCACAATGACAGGCCCAACAAAGGACAGCAAAAGATCTGCAACTCCAAAAGCATGAACAACAACAACTACACACTCTCCATAGCAGGAATTATGACTGCCTGGTTGCACCAGATTATCTTTCAACACCAGACACTGAAAGAGTGAAGAACAGATCCAACACAGATAAACACAGGCCTTTGCTCTTTTTGGAGTGACTTTGGTGGAATAATGGAGAGGGTAACAAATAGCCACATAGCGGTCAATTGATATGAGCACCATGGTTCCTACTGAGGCAGAGGTAATAATGTAGCTCAAGAGAAAATACATACTACATATGAGGTCACCGAGGAACCAGCACCCATCTATGATCATAATTGGAAAGAACATCAAGAGACCCACAAAGCAATCGGCGACAGCCAGAGAGAGGAGGAGGAGGTTGGTGGGGGTGTGCAGCTTCCTGAGAAAGACAGACAGCAGTAAAATTATTTGTAGTAACAATTACAATTTTATACAGATAAAAGTATAAGAGAAACAGATTATTTAGAAACATACATTTTCCCTCATACTTTAGATATCATATCATTTATATTTTTCTGCTTCATAAAACCCAACCACCTGATCCATAATAAAATGATTACTTGAAGTGGGAGATGGAGATGATGAGCAGCAGATTAAGAATCACAGTGAGCAGCGCGACGGCGGACAGTGTAATATAAATGAGTACAGATAAAGAGTGAGGTCGAATGGACTTCCTGCAGGAGGAATTGAGGATCTGTGGAAAGCAGAGATCAACTTCTTCAAAGATTTTCATCATTAGGAAAATGAAGAAATGACTAACTGTTGAGCTCTGCCAGCTTTATATTGAAAGCCTTTGTCATATCCTGGTTTAATTATGTTCTTGCTCCACATTGCTCCACCTCCCTTCCTCCCTTCTGGAGGAAATTTTCTTTCAGTATGTTTACTCCTGTGCCAAAATCTTGAATAATTTCATTGGGTATGGGTGTATTTAAACTTTTTTTTTTAATTTATATATTCCATGGCCTTCCCTCCTGTTAATAACTTTGATTTATATTGTGCCACTTCATTGAATTAATTACTGATTTTGTTACGCGTGGCGTGTTAGATCCCAGCTAATCCTGTAAAGGAGATATGGACCAGTTCTCCTTTTGAAAGGGTCCAAGTCTCTGTTCCTAAAGAGTCTTAACCTAATAAGAATGACCAGAAACTAGTTTAAGCTGGTGAAGGTGAGACATGGAGCACTGGTGAATTGGTCTTCATTTTAATTTAGTGGCTAGAAAAATACCCCCCAGAGATCTTTATTTTCATGGGCAAGAACAACCTGTTAGACCCACTGAAAAGTTGTAAAAATTCTATACAAGATTTAACTTTCACCGTTAAATAAAGAATTTAAAAAGTTAATATCCACAAATTATTCTGTTAGTGCTACTTGAGTCTGCATTTAAGCATTTAAGAATGGGGAAAGCATGCAGTTCAGTCAAATTATAGAATTAAGTTGATTAGTATAAGTCACTTCAGAAATCACTAAAAGTAATCATATGACCCGCAGCTAAATATCGTATAATAATTTTGAAAAGAGGACCGTTGCATGGACAGTACAGTCTCCCTTTTTCGAACAGGCTGTTCATGGAGCCAAAGGCATAATTGTAACTTGTTAGGGATTATTTTTTACTTAATGAATAAAGGACAAATGTTTAAAGGTAAACTCCAGTAAATTAATTAATGAGCCATGGATTAACCAAATAATAAACAATTAAATAATACATTAGACAGAGAGCAGCAGATCTGAAAGTGCTGACTAACTTCTTTGTCTCAGTGTATCTTATCTTGAGGATCTTGAGAGAGAGAGTGCACACTTTTACTCGGAGTTCCCACATGCACGTGTGAAATTGATTCTTTAATATATTAAATGTCTTACATTTTTAATTAAAGTGTTTCAGGTGTCTACCTTCATAATCAACCTGTTTACCTGTCAATTTGGTGACCCCGACATGATAAGGACTGATTACAGGTAATGACAGGTGATTTGTGAAGGAGGATGATTGTGAAAGTGGATGATGGGGAAAATTTTGTCCAGGACTCACCTTGGGACTTTAAGTCCTTAAAACACTCACAGGGGGCACCTCATAAAAAGGTAAGCAGAAACCTGTTGTTTTTAAATAACCGAATTCTGCATTATTGGATGTTAAAATTTTTCTGTGAGTGAGGAGGAGATAAGGTCACGAGAGAACAAATTTTAGAGAGTCTGTTAAATAAACTGCTTGAAGTTTGCACATATTAAAGCATCAGAAAAACTAAAGGGGTTTGACAAAAAAAATAATAATAATAATGGGTAAAGAAACAAAATAAATTAAGTGACAAGTGAGTGAAAAATGATTGTGAGAGATACTGTAAATGTAGAGGTTACATGGACCTGCCCTCCTGTAGGCCCACCACCTGCAGGAGGCATTGTAGGGGGCGGGTGCAGTGCGTGTGTTGGTGGTGGCTGAGGGCAGAGGCCCTGGTGGACCGATCCCAGGCTATCAAGACTAGCTATCGGGACATGGAATGTCGCCTCTCTGGTGGGAAAGGAGCCTGAGCTAGTGCATGAGGTTGAGCGATATAATTGGGCTCACCTAAACGCATGGTCTGGGTTCTGGAACCAGGGGGCTGGACTGTATTCCAGTCTGGAGTTGCCCTCAGGAAGAGGCCGCGAACGGGGGTGGGTATTCTTGTATCCCCCAGGCTTGCTGCCTGTAGGTCTGAGTTTTCACCCGTGGACAAGAGGGTTGTTTCCCTGCACGTTCGGGCCAGGGAACAGGTCCTGACTGTTGTTTGTGCTTATGTGCTGAATGACAGTTGCTGGGCAGGGTGCTCGAAGGTGCTCTGTCCTGTGAGTCCATCGTCTTGCTGGGAGACTTCAACGGACAATGACAGTGAGACCTGGAGGGGCGTGATTGGGAGGAACAGCCTGCTCGATCCGAACCCGAATGGTGTATTGTTATTGGACTTCTGTGCAAACCACAGTTTGTCCATAACAAACACCATGTTCAAACATAAAGATGTCCATAAGTGCACATGGTACCAGGACACCCTAGGTGGCAGGTCAATGATCAATTTTGTAAGCGTATTACCAGACCTGCGGCCGTATGTTCTGGACAGGGGTAAAAAGAGGAGCTGAGCTGTCAACTGATCACCACCTGGTGGTTAGTTGTATCAGGTAGCGGGAGAAGATGCTGGACAGACCTGGTGCACCTAAATGTATTGTGAGGGTGTGCTGGGAATGCCTGGCAGAAGCCCCAGTCCACGAGATCTTCACCTCCCCCCTCCAGCAGAACTTCAACTGCGTTCCGAGGGAGGCTGAGGACATTGAGTTCAAATGGACCATGTTCCGCACCTTCATTATTGAGGCTGCTGCTCAGAGCTGTGGCTGCAAGGTGGTTGGTGCCTGTCATGGTGGTAACCCCCGAACCAGATATGGTCACCGGAGTTAAAGGGAGACATCAAGCTGAAGAAGTAGTCCTATCGGGCTTGGTTAGCCTGTGGGACTCCGGAGGCAGCTGACAGGTATCGGCAGGTCAAGTGGAATGCAGCTCCGGCAGTGGCCGAAGCAAAAACTCGGGTGTGGGAGGAGTTCGGTGAGGCTATGGAAAAAGCCTTTTGAAGGGCATTGAAGCAATTCTGGCAAACTGTCAGGTGACTCAGGAGGGGAAAGCAGTGCTCACACGGTTTATAGTGCGAGTGGGGTGCTGCTGACTTCAACTGAGGCTATTATTGGACGGTGGAAGGAATACTTCAAGCACCTCCTGAATCCCACTGACACGCCTTCTGTAGTGGAAGCAGACTCTGGGGACGAGGGGGATAACTTGCCCTGTTATGTGTTCACTGATCCACACCACCAGTATCTAGAGCAATGACATCAGAATGTCATTCGGACTGGAGAAGTGTAGTCGGATGGTAACTAAGAGAGGAAAAGTAGTCAGAACTGAGGGGATTACATTACCAGTAGGCAAGATTGCAGACGTTGAATACAGCTACAAGTATTCAAGGAATCCCACAGGCAAATGGGAACCATGAAAATGTTGCTAGGAAAGCTCCAACCTTCAAGTACCTGCAGAGAGTAAGGCAAATCATGAAGAGTCAGCTGAATGGGAAGAAAAGATCTGGGATATCAACACCTATGCCCTGCCAGTTTTCAGATAACCCTGCTGGGATAACAAGCTGGCCAGAGGAGGAAATACAAGCCACTGATGTCAAGACAAGAAAGCTCCTTACCATGCATGGAGGGTTACACCCCAAATCCAGCACCCTGAGACTGTACGCTAAGTGGAAGGAAGGTGGCCGAGGACTAGTGTCAGAACCACTGTCATTGGGTATGGGTGTCAGGAAGATGGCCACAAAAGATCTTGTGATTAGTGAGTACTTAAGGCAGCAAAAACCCAAGAAAGAAGAGGACAAATAACAGGAACCATCATGGAATGACAGGCCTCTGCATGGCATGTACCACCAACAGATAGAACAAGTGCCTGACACAGAGTCACTAATCACCACACCAGGCAAGACCCCAGGTGCAGGCTGTGCAGAGATGCTCCTGAGACAATCTACCACATAACAGCAGGGTGCAAGGTGCTAGCAGGCAGGGCATACATGGAACGCCATAACCAAGTGGCCGGCATAGTATACAGGAACATCTGTCAAAATGGGACACGCCCCCAAGGGTGGTTGAGAACAAAAGAGCTAAGATCCTGTGGGACTTCCAGAAACAGACAGACAAACTTGTGATGGCTATCCAACCAGACATCGTAGTGGTGGACAAACAAAGGAAGAAAGTCGTGGTGATAGACGTTGTAATACCAAGTGACGGGAACATCAAGAAGAAGGAACACGAGAAGCTCGACAAATACCAAGGGCTCAGAGAGGAGTTGGAAAGGATGTAGAAGATAAAGGTAACAGTGGTCCCCGTGGTAATCGGTACACTTGGGGTAGTGACCCCCAAACTGGGAGAGTGGCTCCAGCAGATTCCTGTAACAACATCCGAGATCTCTGTCCAGATGAGCGCAATACTGGGAATAGCTAAGATACTGTGCAGGACCCTCAAGCTCCCAGGCCTCTGGTAGAGGACCCGAGCTTGGAGGGCAAAAATAGACTGCCCATAGGGGCAAGCTGGGATTTATATATATATATATATATATATATATATATATATATATATATATATATATATATATATTGCCTGCACTCTCCTCACCCTCACCCACAGCGGAGCCAGCCCCATCACCCACCCCAACCCAGCCTCACATCCACCTCAGGGCTGATCAGGTGAAAATTCAGCTCAGGAAGACGAAGATCAGGAAGGCAGCGGGTCCGGATGGAATCAGCTCCAGACTGCTCAGGGACTGTGCAGACCAGTTCTGTCAGGTGCTCCTACACATCTTCAACCTGAGCCTGAATCTAGAGAGGGTTCCTGAACTGTGGAAGACTTCCTGCATATTTCCAGTGCCAAAGATCGCACAGCCCAGGGAGTCCAACCACTACAGACCTGTGGCCCTGACTTCTCACCTGATGAAGACCATGGAGAGGCTCATCCTGCACCACCTCCGCCCACTGGTGAGCTCAGCACTGGACCCCCTGCAGTTCACCTACCAGCCCGGCATCGGGGTGGACGATGCCGTCGTCTGCCTGCTGCACAGATCCCTCTCTCACCAAGAGCAGGCGGGGAACACTGTGAGGGTCATGTTCTTTGACTTCTCCAGTGCTTTCAACACCATCCAGCCTGCACTGTTGACAGGGAAGGTGGAGGGAGCCGGAGTGGACAGGCAGCTGACTGCATGGACCCACCACCTCACTAACAGACCACAGTATGTTAGGTGCCATGACTGTGTGTCTGATGTGGTAGTCTGCAGCACGGAAACAATAAAAATATTATAATCCAGACGCGGCGGCTTTTTTGATGCAATTAGCTGTTCACGGGGATTCCTACATTGAAATGCATGTCATCACGATGTCAGCATCAACTATCTCTGATTTTTTTGGCGCGTAATTGAACACAACAACAGGAAGTGACGTCATCTCCCGGGAAATCTGTTCGCCTCGCTTGTAGTCGTACTCTCGCTGCCGCTTGTAGTCGCACTCTCGCTGTCTCTCCTAGTTGGTTTCTTGTTTGAAAAAACACAGACACACATAGATCGCACACATTACAAACTTGCCACAAACACACTACACACTGCCACACAAAAAATAATGGTACCGCGAAAACCCGGACCCGCGAAACGGTACTCCGTACACGAAGCTTTGGCGCTAATCACCGTGCCGGATGAAGATGGGGCTTCGGTCCACTCTTCTGGTCCGGATTCAGCTGATAGTGGCGATGAAGCGGACTTCCTTGAAGGCCTGGATCCGTGCCATGACATGTATGTATATATTCATGAAATATTGGGTTTATTTTTTTAGATAGAGAAAAGTAAGGAAAATATACAACTGTAAGAATTTCGCGCCAAATACGCACTATTATTTTATTACTCTCATGCTAAACACGCGTAACACATCGTGTAACTTCTCCTGTGTGCAGTGTTGCTGATGTTGAGGAGGAGATATTTGATGGATCCTCTTCCACTGAGCCACCCTGCACTGTGGAGGGAGGCAGAGGGCGAGACAGGAGTCGGAGGAGTCGGCCTCCAGCAAAGCGGGGAAATCGCTCCAGATCAGAGAGACTCTCTGGTGATGTAGCTGCCTGGAAAAATGAAACCGAGCCTGACAGTTTGCCACGTCCCCTACCACATTTCCTGCCTAAAAGAAGGCCAGGTGTGCAGCCACCTCTCTCAGAATTTGTGGACAGTCCAGCTCCATCAGAACTATTCAAGCAGTTTTTTGATCAGGCAGCTATCAAAACATTATGTGTAAACACAAACAAAAATGCAGCCAAAAATATTGCTGCTGGGAAAAAATTCAGATGGACTGACATTACAGAGACTGAGATGTATCAGTACATTGGGCTGACACTGTACATGGGGCTTCTGAAGCGGCCGAAGATCAAAGATTTTTGGTGCACCAGTTCCATCTTCCGTGTGCCGTATCCTCCTCAGGTCATGCCCAGAGATCGCTTCTACAACATCGCCTGGAACATCCATATGAGTGACCCTGCAGAAGATGCTCTCAATGACAGCAGGAAAGGCATGGATAATTATGACTGCCTGCACAGAATTCGCCCTCTGTATGACAGCTTACGTGTAGCCTGCAAAGCTGTTTACCACCCCCAGCAACACCTTTCGGTGGATGAGCGCATGGTAGCCACCAAAGCCCGAATTGCTCTGAAGCAATACATAAAGAACAAACCCACAAAGTGGGGGATAAAACTTTTTGTGCTGTCTGACAACACAGGCTACACGGTTGACTTCAGCATTTACACAGGCAGGTCCACTCTGGTAAGTGGGAAGGGGCTGTCGTTTGATGCTGTGATGTCACTCATCCAAAAAAGCTACCTGGGATCTGGTTATCACATTTATTGTGATAATTTTTACACCAGCCCAGCACTTTTCAGTCACCTGCATGGCCTGGGATTTGGAGCCTGTGGCACATTTCGGGACACAAGAATTGGCATTCCAAAAACAAAAGAAAATGCCCTGACCAAAAAATCTCCAAGAGGGACCATCAGGTGGATCAGAGAGGGACCTCTCATCTTCATCAAATGGATGGACACTAGGGAGGTGAGTGTGTGCTCCACCCTGCACACTGCCTTTTCAGGGGACACTGTCAAGAGAGCATGCAAGGTTGGTGGGAAATACAGAGCAATTGAGGTGCAGGTGCCAACAGCTGTAAAGGACTACAACCAATTCATGGGTGGGGTTGACCTTTCAGACCAGCTAATTGGCTCCTATTCCTCATGGAGAAAAAGCAGGAAATGGTATGTCACAGTGCTGCATCATTTCATTGACATTGCTGTAACTAACAGCTATTTGCTCAGCAAGCAGCTGTGTAGCAGACTGAAGCAGCAACCAATGACACACCAGGCCTTCCAGGAACTGCTGACAGCTGAGCTCTGTGGGGTCCCCTCACAACCAGTCCTGGAGAGCTATCACCATTTTCCTGTTGCCATTTTTGAAGGGGCACCTGACCAGAAAAAGGCCACACAGGGGCGCAGGAAGTGCAGGCTGTGTGGGAAGTGCACTCCCTTCATGTGTGAGGCATGTAAAGTACCTCTGTGTGTCATTGTGGACAGGAACTGTCACAAGACCTACCACAGCTCCGCTTGTGGTACTGAGAAGTGACATTTTATTATATCTTTCTGTATTTTAGTTCTTGGGACACTTGGATCTTGATTGTACTATTGTAAATAATTGCTCTGAGGTAAATGCTGTATTTTTTGCAAATTGTGCCAATACAATTTTTATGTGAATTTTTGATACACTAAAAATAAGCGTTTTTCAATAATCTCAATAATCTATCACAGCTCCACTGGTGCTAATGAAATGGAAAGTTTTAACAATGCCTTTCTTTTTATGAATTCCTGGGACAGTTAAAAATTTGATTGCACTTTTGTAAATAGTTTATTTTTGATATATATGCTGTCTTTTTGCAAATTGTTCATAATATTTCATTTTTCGTTTTTGCTACAGTTTATAAAAATGAGTGTATCTCCAAAATGTCCAAAAGTTATGGATGCACTCCAAATAAAATTTCTGTGTTTTGAAAGACCTCTGTGCATCTTTTTCTCATTTACAATTTTGAGGGATACAGCTATGGATTTTATTTATCTAGAAAAATATGTAAAAATAAAAACCGATTTTTATTTTTTTGTGGATTAGTGCACTTTTTAGCTAATTTCTGTAGTTGTTATGGATTTATTTCATACATATTATTAAAATTTGGGATGTAAGGATTCTATTGATGTATAGACAGTTGAAATAGTCCAAAAAATGGCACTACAGCATGTAAAAATGTAAAAATATGGTCTGGCGGACTTGTTCTATTGTAGGTACTAAGGGGTTAGACCTTTTATGACACAGTGGTAGCATCTGCCCTTTTCTATGCAGTGGCCTCCTGGGGCGGGTGGATGCACTGAAAGGGACAAGAGCAGGATCGACAAACTGGTGCGGAGGTCTAGGTCTGTGCTGGGATGTCCTCTAGAGTCTGTGATGGTGGTGGGTGAGAGGAGGATGTTAGCAAAGCTGACATCCGTCATGAACAACCTCCATCACCCTCTGCATGAGACCGTGGGTGAGCTGAGCAGCTCCTTCAGTCAGAGACTGAAACATCCTCACTGCAGGAAGGAGCACTTTCACAGCTCATTCATCCCAACAGCAGTTAGACTGTACAACACATCATGATGTCACTTTACCTCCTCTGCCATCACTTTATCCATACAGTCCAGATACATTTTATTTATTACACTCACCCATATAATGCATACCGTGTATGCTGTGTACCTTACCGGCTACAAATTTAAATAATTTTTTGACATCTGTATATAGTGTTTTGATGTGTGTGTATATGTGTGTATATGTACATTGATATATATATTTTATGTATATAGTGCTTATGTATATGTGTATAGTTTTTTTTCTATTTTATTTTATTTTATTTTGTTCTATTCTATTTTTAGTTCATTTGTTCTTACTCATCCTTTTCATTTTTCTCTGTACTGAGCTGCTGTAATGCACAAATTTCCCCGTTGTGGGATCATTAAAGTTTTATCTTATCTTATCTTATCTTATCTTATCTTATTTATATATATATATATATATATATATATATATATATATATATATATATATATATATATATATATATATATATATATAAAATGTACCATGTCTACAGGAAGTAGTTGGCTGATAGTTGCTTTGATGAGCAGTTGAAAAGGTAAGTGGCCTGTGAATGCAAATGAATGGAAGTGAATAGAAATTTTTAATTTAATAAAACATTCCTGAATTCTTGTACTGTGATTTGTGTTCCTCAAAGTCTACGGTAAAAAAATGTAGAGGTGCAAACCTTTCCTCACCATCTGTTTCACTTCCATAATTATAGGGGTTCCCTTTGGATTATATATTTCAGTTTTACATCAAGTATGATGTGTCTGAAATCACTGTCCTATTTTTTTTTTAATATAACCTCAATGTTTTAATTCACAGATAATACAAAACAGATTCTGCAGCTGGTAAAATTTGTGGTACTTGTTATAGTAAGAACAAAATAAAAAATGAGGCACTGACAATGAACAGCACATATGGAGAATATTTGTATGTGAGTCCTTTAACTCTGTTTACATGATGTTGGCCTCACAGGATCCAGACTTGAGTATTTCAAGTGTAACAATTTGTTTAACAGATTTTCTGAACCAGGGGTAAAACAAAGCATAGATCAGAGGGTTTATACAGGAGTTTAAATAGAACAGACATACTACAAATGTAACAGATGAACCACTGAGCATGGCATCTTGATCTGAGACTGTAACACAATAATATGGACACAGACATATTAGAAACACAATAATAAGAACACTGATAGTCCGTAATGCTTTCATTTCAGATTTCTTAACATTTGTACTTACTGACCCCTCATGTGTCACAGCTGCAAAATGAGACCACAGGGCGCGAGCTTGAGACACAGCCACAACAAAAACTCTAAGATAAAGAACTACAATCACAATGACAGGCCCAACAAAGGACAGCAAAAGATCTGCAACTCCAAAAGCATGACCAACAACAACTACACACTCTCCATAGCAGGAATTATACCTGCCTGGTTGCACCAGATTATCTTTCAACACCAGACACTGGAAGAGTGAAGAACAGATCCAACACAGATAAACACAGGCCTTTGCTCTTTTTGGAGTGACTTTGGTGGAATAATGGAGAGGGTAACAAATAGCCACATAGCGGTCAATTGATATGAGCACCATGGTTCCTACTGAGGCAGAGGTAATAATGTAGCTCAAGAGAAAATGCATACTACACATGAGGTCACCAAGGAACCAGCACCCATCTATGATCATAATTTGAAAGAACATCAAGAGACCCACAAAGCAATCAGAGACAGCCAGAGAGAGGAGGAGGAGGTTGGTGGGGGTGTGCAGCTTCCTGAGAAAGACAGACAGCAGTAAAATTATTTGTAGTAACAATTACAATTTTATACAGATAAAATTGTAAGAGAAACATAAAACCCAACTGCTTTATCTATAATAAAATGATTACTTGAAATGGGAGATGGAGATGATGAGCAGCAGATTAAGAATCACAGTGAGTAGAGCAATGGAGGACAGAGTAATATAAATGAGTACAGATAAAGAGTGAGGTCGAATGGACTTCCTGCAGGAGGAATTGAGGATCTGTGGAAAGCAGAGCTCAACTTCTTCAAAGATTTTCATCATTAGGAAAATGAAGAGATGACTAACTGTTGAGCTCTGCCAGCTTTATGTTTGAAGCTCGTTGTCATATCCTGGTTTAATTATGTTCTTGCTCCACATTGCTCCACCTACCTTCCCTCTGGAGGAAATTTTCTTTCAGTAGCTTTACTGCTGTGCCACAATCTTGAATAGTTTCAGTGGGTATGAATGTAGTTAATCTATTGTTAAACTTTAAATACCTGTTTGATTTATATTGAATTACGATTATGATTAAATTAATTACTGATTTGGCTATGAGTAGAGTGTTAGATCCCCTGTATAGGAGGTCTGGACCAGATCTCCTTTTAAAAGGGTTCAAGTCTCTGTTCCTAAAGGGTATTACCCTAATAAGAATGACCAGAAACAAATTTAAGTTGGTGGAGGTGAGACATGTAGCTCTGACTGCCTACCTCTGAGTGCCTAGCATGCTTCCTCCAGTAATGCACTTAACTGTGTAGCTTTACTAGTCGGTTACAGTTACCTACCACACTTGTCGATTGCAGCTCTCCCCTTAATGATCCATACATTGGTGAACTGGCCTTGGTTTTTAACTTAGTGGCTAGAAAAATACACCCCACGGATCTTTATTTTCACAGAACAACCTGTTATAACCACTGAAAAGAATGGGGAAAGTTCAGTCAGATTATAAAACCGATTAGAATAAGTCACTTAAGAAATCACTGAAATAAGAGCTAAAGCTGAATATCTCTTAATAATCTTGGAGCGTGCCACTGGATTGGCAGACTGGGGTCGTGGGCCCCATCACTATGAAGGGAGACTGGAGGGTGTGATCTGACTATCAGAGGATCTGTCACGGTGAGTGCTGGCCCAATAACAGGATGCACGAGACAAAGCTGACTTTTAGTAGTTTTAATGCTGAATGTGTATCAGCGTCCAAAAATACAAAATAAAGAATCCCAGAATCAAAGGTCGAACATAATCCAAAATGTAACACACTTGGAACAGAAAAGGAAGAGGCGCGCACACACAGCAGGTAGAAATCAGAGACTATGACACAACAATGAACAGAAGAAAACCGAGGGTTTAAAATTAAGATTAAGATGTCACATGCAGTTATATACAGTACAATGCACAGTGAAATGTATTTTGTACCTGCAGCCATATATACACACACACATATAAATACGAAGAATAAAAATACGTAATTCACACTATACAGCCTATACATGGAATTATAGAATATTATAATAATTTACATAGTGCATAATAGTCCAGTTTAGGGCTCAGAGTTGAGCAGATGGCTTGTGGGTAAAAACTCTTCTTCAGCCTTTCAGTCTCAGTCCTCAGGCAGCGGTAACGCCGGCCTGATGGGAGCAGGGAGAAGAGAGAGTGTCCGGGGTGGCTGGGCTGTTTTAGGATCTTCATGGCCCTCAGCCTGCACTGCTTGTTGTAAATGTCCTGCAGGTTGGGGAGGGTGGTTCTGATGGTCCATTCAGCTGATCGAACCACCCTTTTTAGGGCCATGAAGTCCTGCTTGGTGCAGTTTCCCATCCAGGTGGTGATGCTCCCACGCATGATGCTCTCAATGGTGCAGGTGTAAAAGTTTCTGAGCACCTTGAGTGGGAGCTTGAAGTCTCTCAGCCGCCTGAGGAGGTAGAGACGCTGTCTGGCCTTCTTCACAGTGATGTTAATGTGATGAGTCCAGGACAGGTCCTGTGAGATGGTCACTCCCAGGTATTTGAAAGTGTCCACTCTTTCCACCTCAGCACCACTGATGACAAGTGGATGGTAGTCCCTCTGCTGCTTCCTGCTGAAGTCCACGATCAGTTCCTTTGTTTTGCTGACGTTGAGCAGGAGGTGGTTCTCCTGGCACCAGTTCTCCAGGCAGGAGACCTCTCTCCTGTAGGCTGTCTCCTCATTGTGAGAGATTAGTCCGACAACAGCAGTGTCGTCAGCAAACTTGATGATGACGTTGGACTCTGACGTGGCCATGCAGTCATGGGTGTACAGTGAGTACAGCAGAGGGCTGAGCACACAGCCTTGGGGGGATCCGGTGTTGAGGGTGAGGGAGGATGAGGTGAGGTGACCCACTCGTACCACCTGTGGTCTGCTGGTCAGGAAGCTGTGAACCCACCTGCACAGGGATGGGCCCAGGCCCAGGTCCAGCAGCTTAGAGACCAGCCTGGAGGGAACTATGGTGTTGAAAGCTGAGCTGTAATCTACAAACAGCACTCTCACATAGTTCCCGTTACCGGTGTCTATGTGCGAAAGGGTCTTGTGGAGGAGGAAGGATATGGTGTCGTCTGTGGATCTGTCTGGCTGGTATGCAAACTGTAGTAGTGGGTTGAGGGTGGTGGGCAGTGAGGAGGTGATGAATGTCTTGATGAGTCTCTCAAAACATTTCATCACCACAGAGGTGAGCGCTATGGGCCTGAAGTCATTGGGGCTGCTGGGGTGTGGTTTCTTTGGGACTATGATGGACTCGAAACGCGCAAAGAAATTGTTGAGTTCACACCGGGGGTGTGTGTGGTGCTTTGTAGTCCGTGATGGTGTGTAGTCCCTGCCACAGTCCCCTGGAGTCAGACATTTTTTTTTAATTTTAAACCTTTATTTAACCAGGCAGACAGATTAAGAACATGTTCTTATTTACAACTGCGGCCTGGGAAATAGCCTCATGTAGCTCGGATAGTGCAGAGACCGTGTCCGCCTAGGGTAGAATACAGACAGCGCTGAAGATGACCAAAGTGAACTCGCGAGGCAGGTAGTGGGGGGGGGGGGGGGGGGGGGGGGGGGGGCAATTCAGAGTTAGGAGCTCCAGGTCACCCCAGTTGTTATTAATCATTAGGCACACACCTCCTCCTCCTGATTTTCCAGACTCACTCGTTCTGTCCGTGCGATGAACACTGAAGAACTCCGCCGGCTGTACAGCGTGGTCCGGTATGAGGGGGGTCAGCCTGATGATGTTGCAGTCCCTTATGTCCCTCTGGAACTGTATCCTGGCCCGGATACAGCTTGTTATCCAGTGACTGGACATTAGCAAACAGGATGCTCTGTAATGGCGTTTGGTGCGCTCTACGCCTCAGCCTCTTTTTTACGCCGGCTCTTTTCCCTTGGGGCCTTCTGCGTGACCTGGGTGCCCCGCGCCCTCCTTTGTTTGAGCTGGCCCACTGGCGCAGGATGTCCCAGGACCAAGTCAGGTCGGGGGAAAAAGGTCTCAGAATACATATTCTGATATTCTGATATTAAAAAGAGTCTGTCATATCACATATGACAGACCAGGCGAAATTATAAAAAAAAAATTTAAAAATTTAAAAAAATTACAGCTAAAACGAATATATACAAACAAAGCGTAGGAGAAGGTATGATGGCTGCTGACCTCACTGACACCATCTTTTTTCATCATTCTCACACAGAAGGTAATTAGGGAGAGTGGACACAGCAGGGAGCAACAGGTGAATCAAATGAAACTAGTAACAACAAGGAAGCAAAACCAAACACAAAGCACAGGGAGCACAAGACTATCAAAATAAAACAGGAAGTGACCAACAATGACACAAACACAGACTTAACAAAACATGAGGCATAACATATATATTGGGAAACAGACACAAGAGACACCACAACACAAGGGAGGGATACTGAGGTAAGGGAAACACCACATAATGAAACTAAATATAATAAAGACGTAGGGAGACAGACACACAGAAAAGTAGACAAACACAGAGACATAGGACGACAAGAACAAAGAAAAAACCAGAATGACATGCAAATAACAAACCCCAAAAAATAGAATACAAAACGATAACAAACCGAGAATCTAAACTATAAGAAAAACCAGTAAACAGAACCAGAAGTATACTACCTGGCCAAAAAGAAGTCACCACCAAAAAAAAAAAAAAAGGGTCACACACTCATATTTCGTTGGACCACTTTTAGCTTTGATTATGGCATGCATTCGCTGTGGCATTGTTTCGATAAGTTTCTGCAATGTCACAAGATTTATTTCCATCCAGTGTTGCTGTCATGTAACGGCTGTGTGGCAGGCAGAAACAGGACCGCAGTGCAGGCAAAGATAAAACTTAAATTCCACTTTATTTTCAGGTGATGAAGGAAAAGCCGGACTTGGCAGAGCTAGTGGCAAAAATAGCAAACTTAATTCAAAGGCAGAACAGGACACACAGCAGAACATATGAAGACAACGCGACAATGGGCACTGAAAACACAAGACTTAAATACACAGGAGGATAACGAGGGGAGTGGAAACAGCTGCGAACACAAATGACACTAATGACAGTGACATGACCAGGGGAAGTGAAAGTGAACACAACAAACAGAGGTCGGACGACTATCAAAATAAAACAGGAAGTAAGAGGAGGAAACAGAGAAGCAGAAATGGTAAATGGACTAGCTCTTATATAGCGCTTTTCTACTCAGTATGAGCACTCAAAGCGCTATTACAACATGTTTACATTCACCCATGCACTCCCATTCATACAAACACTTCCATGTTTGCTAAGCTAAGTGCTTTTTAATTAACTATCATTCACACACATTCATACTCCGACGGGACGGTCGGAGAGCAACTTGGGGTTAAGTATCTTGCCCAAGGATACATTGGCATGTAGCCTGGAGTAGCCAGGAATCGAACTGCTGACCTTCTGATCAGTAGGTGACCTGCTCTACCTACTGAGCTACAGCCACCCCACAGAACTGACACAGAATACTGGGAGAACACCAGGAACTAGAAATAACCAATTAAACCCCACAAACAAAAGAAACCCAGAACAGACCAAACAAAAAACAAAACACACGGGGTCCTTTGGACATGACAGTTGCATTAATTTTTCACCGAGATCTTGCAGTGATGATGGCAGATTCTGACCACTGCGCAAAGCCTTCTCCAACACATCCCAACGATTCTCAATGGGGTTGAGGTCTGGACTCTGTGGTGGTCAATCCATGTGTGAAAATGATGTCTCATGCTCCCAGAACCACTCTTTCACAATTCGGTGAATCCTGGCATTGTCATCTTGGAATATGGCCGTGCCATCAGGGAAGAAAAAAAATCCGCTGATGGAATAACCTGGTCATTCAGTATATTCAGGTAGTCAGTTGACCTCATTCTTTGAGCATATAATGTTACTGAACCTAGACCTGACCAACCCCAGATCATAGCACTGTCCCTACAGGCTTGTACAGTAGGCACTAGGCATGATGGGTGCATCTCTTCACCTGCCTCTCTTCTTACTGTGATGCACCCATCACTCTGGAACAAGGTAAATCTGGACTCATCATTCCACATGACCTTCTTCTATTGCTCCAGAGTCCAATCTTAATGCTCCCTCTTTATGCAAATTGAAGCCTTTTTTTTCTGGTTAGCCTCACTGATTAGTGGTTTTCTTAAGGCTACACAGCTGTTCAGTCCCAATCCCTTGAGTTCCCTTCGCATTGTGCATGTGGAAATGCTCTTACTTTCACTATTAACCCTTAAACACCGAATGTGTCCCATGTGACACGACATACTTCAAAAGTGCCGCCGTTCGCGGCCTTCCGGCAACAAATACTGTAATACCCCTATATGGCTGTGATGTGCAATTTCTGGGCTTTCAGGAACCATTTGCATTTTTTCGATAGGACAAACGGTTGCAGAGTTACGGTAATATGCCAGTTGATCAACATTCCTTTGATCAGCCGACTACGAGCTGATATGCCACGTCTCAATCAGCTGTTAGCCACTATTGAGGGCAAGTAATGGGCACTTCAGCATCGATCGCCTGGCGTTAAAGGGTTAAACATAGCCCTGAGTGCTACTGTTGTTTATCTTCTATTTGATTTCACCAAATGTTTAAGTGATGGCCGATCACGATCATTCAGGATTTTTTCCGGCCACATTTCTTCCTCGAAGGCCATGGGTTCCCACTATCCTTCCAGTTTTTAATAATGTGTTGGACAGTTCTTAACCCATTTTTAGTAGTTTCTGCAATCTCCTTAGATGTTTTCTCTGCTTGATGCATGCCAATGATTTGACCCTTTTCAAACAGACTGACATCTTTTCCACGACCACACGATGTGTCTTTTGACATGGTTGTTTAAGAAATGAGAAGAAACTCATTGCACCATTTGGGGTTAAATAACTTGTTGCCAGCTGAAAGATAATCACCCATGCAGTAATTATCTAATAGGAGGCTCGTACCTATTTGCTTAGTTAAATCCACATGGTGACTTTTTTTTTTGGCCAGGCAGTGTATATATCCAAATGTGTATATGCACCATGGTTTTGCCCTGCAGGCAGTGGTGGACTCCAGCGCTGAACAAAACTTTCTGGATTCTGCTTTTGCTCAACAATTGAAACTACCTCTTACTGACCTCCCGCAACCTCTGCTGGTCAAAGCTCTGAATTACTGCTGGCTTGCGGAATTAATGCTTCAAACTGAACCCATTCCTCCTTTCTGGCAACCACCATTAGTACCTCTACTTTTTCATCATTCATTCTCTTCAGACCCCTCTGGTCCTGGGACATCCCTGGTTACAAAAACACAACCCGTAATTGACTGGTCACAAAACAAAATTTCCACCTGGAGCCTTCTGTCAGCCCAGCCTCCATCCTCTGCTCCGTCTGAAACCCCTGGTTCTGATGTTCTCAATCTCTCTAATATACCTGCTTGTTACCATGATCTTGAAGAAGTGTTCCACAAAGACCTAGCATTATCGTTGCCTCCCCATGCCAAAAGTGCAGACTGGACACCCTGACGAAGGCCAGACCAACCCACCCCACCTGGTAGCGTGCCCGGGACAGCAGAGGCTCCCCCAGCGCCGTGGGGGGGGGCCTCCGGGAGCCGGCGCAGCCCCAGGGCCCAGGCCCCACACCCCAGCCCCCGAGCCACACAGGGAAGACCAGCCAACCGGCCAAGGGCCAACCCCCGCCACCCAAAGCTCCCGGCCCACACCCCAGGACCATAAGGCAGCACCATCCAAGCCCCCGACACCATCAACCAGGATAAGCACACAGACGTCACCAGAAGGCCACCACAGAACTCCAGTCTCAGGGGGCTACCAGACGCAAAGGCCCCCCGGAGTCCTCCCCCAACCGCCTACAAAGCACACCAGGAGCAGAGCTCACAGCCAACCATCCCCACTAAGTAATGAAGCTGATCGGTGGGAACCAAAGAGAGTCAAATTCCTCCAATTGGTTTTTAGAAGAAGGAGACATTCTCTCTAATCTAAAATGATCTATTAAGAAATTTTTGTATTGAGTAATACAGAGTTAATTTTTTAAATTTCCAATTCCTGAGGATAGTTTTCTTAGCAATGCACAAGGCGGTAAAAACTATGTGTGATGTATTTGACTCCATAACTAATTCACTTACATTACCTAAGATGCATAGTCTGGGGAAGTTTGGACATGACAGCTAAACCATGTGAAACATGGTAAACAACTAAAAGATTTTGATTTTATTGTGTGACAGACTGTTGACTTATGCTAAATGTATTCAGGTATTTAAAAACAATTGTTTTTTTGTTTGTTTGTTTGTTTTAAAAAGATTGGATTTGTATAGGTATCAGCAGATGTCTAAATGTAAAATATCGGTATCAGACATAAAAAAGTGGTATCGTGCCTTCCCTAGTTTAAACATATCTGTGTCCAGAAGTTTTCATCTGGGTTGATGGAAAGATCTTGCTCTCATTTTGCAGTTGGAAGGGAAATCGCACCACTAATTCTTAAGAATAACTTCTATATTTTGATAGCAATTTAGGGGTACAGAGATTTAGAAATTCTGTTATCCATACAGGCATTTCTAAGTTCAAATGATTTAAATTAAATCTTGCCTGTATGATGGACCTCAATTGACCATATTCAAGAAATTTACTGTTGCTGAATCCATATTTTGAAATATGTTCTTGAAATGAAATAAAGGTTCTATCTTGAATAACATGTTCTAGATTATTTATTCTTTATTATTTATTGTTTCCTGACTTTATTGGGGTGGTAGTAGTGGTGTTCTGAAAATTGCAATCCAGAGGCAAAACTGCTGATTTACTCCAATTGATGGAGTGGTCTGATATAGACGAGAACTTATCTAAAAGTGTGATTGTCTTCAGAAGAGAGGTTTGTGACTTCCCAATGAAAAGTAAAACATCATCAGCATAAAGGCTTATCTTATGTTCTATATTTTCAGTTTGATTTCCTTTAATATCTACATTTCGCTGGATTGCTGCTGCTAGTGGCTCAATAAAGATGACAAAAACTGCGGGAGAGAGTGGGCATCCCTGCCTGGTGCCCCTCTGTAGACTGAAGCATTGGAAAATAATATCATTTGTCCTAATACATGCATTTGCAGAGCTGTATAGTGTTTTGATCCAGTTTCTGAAGGATGAACCAAATCCAAATTTGTGTAGAACTGCTAATAGAACTTTCCAATTTACCTAGTCCATCACTTTCTCTGCATCTAAAAGGACAACATTAGTCTATTACATTTAATAGTCAGCATGCATTAATAGTCACCCTTGATGAAACCTGTTTGGTCCAGATGTATAATGGATGGAGTGGCTTTTTCTAATCTTTTGAGTGTGGGGTCTTTGCTTGGTTTTTGCCTGGTCTTTGCAGGATAATGTTGGTGGAGCTTATATTTGGAGATAGTGTGTGATCATTCTATATTTGAGTCACCATTTTGAAAAAGTGGGTGCTAGTGAACCAAAATTCTTTATAAAACTCTGCTGGACCTGGGGCTTTATTATTTGGGAATATACTCATGGTATAAGTTTCCCCTTACCGTAGGTACATTTATTTGCCTGAGGAACTCTGTCTTAGACTAGAAAATAAATATAACTGAACAATGACACAGAAGCACATAATGTTTTAGGACAGAATGTTTCTGCTATATCTTCATTTTATCAGGAACAGAAGCAAGGACTCTTGAGTGGAGTGGTCAACGAGACTAAACAGATGATAAACGAACACTTCGAGGGAGAAGCAGCTGTGGAATCCTTTCTCTCTGTCTTGCACATTTCTTGTTTTGTATATGATGTAGCCAAGATTGATAAGCTGTCACTATATGAAACTGTGAGCTGAACTAGAAGGTGTCAGTACTCCATGCCGTCCTGTATGAAAAATGGTTAATTAAATTTAATAATTGGAGTCGTTATTCCATTGTGTTGTCTCATTCCTGTTCGATAAATGAACACGCAGAAACCTAAAAGGCTTAAGCAGCAACTTATATTTTTTAAATTTCTTCACTTCATAAAATACAGATGCTGAAAGAGGTGAATCCAGATCATTTAGTTTTGGATTTTTAAGTATATCTTTTTAATAAAGATTTTGTATATTTAATTGATCTTTACTGTTAAGAATGTATTCTCACAAAAAAGGTGGATTTACCTTTTTAAAAATGTCCAGTAAATGGTAACTATTCAGAGCCAAACTGAATTTTTAATTATTATTTGTTTTAAGTCCAAACTACTCAACATCCTGGGTCCCAGACTCAGGATGATGACAATAGGTAAGATTTAGGTGTTTAATAACCTTTCACTTTTGAACAAAGTGTAAACCTAGTCAGTTATACTTCCACACTAAGGAAAATCCCTCTTCTGCTCTTTTTTCTTTTCTTTTCTTTTCTTTTCTTTTCTTTTCTTTTCTTTTCTTTTCTTTTCTTTTCTTTTCTTATTACCTCAAGGTGGAATTGGAGCAATGGAGTTTTCTTGTATTGGTTGTCTTGTATGTTACATGTGACTGAAATAACTGAAAGGTTTACAGAGAAAAAAAAAAGAGAGCTGAAAATGAATGATGTCAGGGGAAGAATGGGATATATAGGAGGAAGAGAAAGGGGCTCAGTCACAAAGCTGCCTGCGCTCAGCTTCCTTCTCTGTCTTTCTCTAACAATGGAAGAAACTGAACTCTGCTTTCCACAACTCCTCAACTCCTCCTGTACAAGGCAAAAGCGCCCACAAATTGAGGCTGTGTTTATTTACACCCCGCTGTCTTTCATCTCTCTACTTACTGCAGTTCTGAACCTTCTTGTCATCATTTCAGTCGCCCACTTCAAGTATTGACATATTTCATTATATATAAAATGATAGAAAATGAATGCTTCTGGTAAAATTAATTTGACATTTTTGATTGTATGGTGTTTCCTCTTTTTCTCATGGTTTTATGTTATATGTGTAACAGTGGTGTTGCTATTACCACTGTGCAACCACTTATAATGCTCCTATTTTAATCCAGGCAGCTGCACACTCCAGCCAACCTCCTCCTCCTCTCTCTCGCCGTCTCAGATTTCTTCGTGGCCCTCATCATGTCTTGTCAGATTAGCCTCTTAGATGGCTGCTGGTTTCTTGGTGACCACATGTGTGCTCTGTATTGCACTTTAGATTACATTGCCACTTCTGCGTCAGTAGGAACTATGGTGCTCATATCGGCTGACCGCTATGTAGCCATTTGTGACCCTCTGCGTTATCCCACAAAAATTACACTAAGAAGAGTTTCAGTTTGTATTTGTGTTTGTTGGGGCTCCTCCATTCTATATAACAGTCTTATAATGAAGGATAATTTCAAGCAGCCGGGCAGGTATAATTCCTGTTATGGTGAATGTGTAGTTGTTATTGACTACTTTGTTGGAATTGTTGACTTTATTTTGACCTTTGTTGGCCCCGTGACTGTCATCATATTTCTGTATCTAAGAGTATTTGTGGTGGCTGTATCTCAGGCACGTGCAATGCGCTCTCGTATTACTGCTGTCAGAATCCAGGGGTCAGAGACGGTGCATGCAAAGAAATCTGAGATAAAAGCAGCCAAGACTCTCGGTGTACTTGTCATTTCCTTTCTGATATGTCTTTTCCCATTTTTCTGCTCCTCAATGGTAGGCCAGAATAGCTTTTTTGATATTAGATCTGTACCTTTAGAGCGCTTGTTGTTTTATTTTAACTCTTGTCTGAACCCATTAATTTACACTTTTTGCTACCCCTGGTTTCGGAAATCTGTTAAGCTCATTGTTACATTTAAGATATTTAGGCATGGCTCCAGTGAGGCCAGTATACTGTAGAGAAAAGCATTGCAGGCACTGACACTATGAAGAATAGATAAATGATTAGTGAGTTCACTAAATGTAAAGGTCTAGAAGTCTGATAAAATATATCTCTACAATGTTAAAGGTCACTTTTGCCTTTAGGGGTCATGTGTAGTGTTCTAGTTGTCTGTTCCACAATGACACAATCATGGTAAATGGACTAGTTCTTATATAGCGCTTTTCTACTCAGAGCGCTTTGAGTCAGAGCACTCAAAGCGCTTATACAACACGTTTTACATTCACCCATGCACTCCCATTCATACAAGCACTTCCATGTTTACTAAGCTAAGTGCTTTTAATTAGCTAACATTCACACACATTCATACTCCGACAGGACGGTCGGAGAGCAACTTGGGGCTAAGTATCTTGCCCAGGGATACATTGGCATGTAGTCTGGAGTAGCCAGGAATCGAACCGCTGACCTTCCGATCAGTAGGTGACCTGCTCTACCTACTGAGCTACAGCCACCCCACCCCACAATTTAAATGAATGTAAATCCACCATATATTTCAAAATCCACCAAAATTAATATAATATGTGCAATCTGCTATTTTTCATGGTAGTCTAACTTATATCTACATCCTGGAGCTGAAAAAAAGGGCCTGAGTAGTGTTAATAAATCATTCATGGTCAATCAACAAGCATGATTACTGTAATAAACTGAAATGTAAACATTTGAATTGTTGACTTTATTAGCAGACTCCAAAACATGAGAACGGGATAACAACACAAACATTCCCTGGAGGTCAGCATTGTGAGTGAGTGTGTCGCAAAGATTTAGAGTTTATCTCTTGTAGTTTGTGTTTCACAAGTGGGTATATTACTTCTCTATCTTTCTTTGTTCACTATCACTCTCAGCTCTTGTTTCTGTATCAGGCTCTCCCACAGCACCATGCTGACTGCTGTCTGTCCCATTAGGGTTGCACTTGTTGTGTCTTTATAGTGATGCTGTGTAGATCAAACTTTCTCCAGTGAACACAAGAAACCAGTCTTTTGGCTGGTTTCTTGTGTTCTTCGCCACTAGATTAAAAATCTATATTCCTTACTGTGAGGAAGACTGATCCTCACAGTCAGTCTTGGCCTGATCACTGATGGCTAGGAACAGACACATTCTAATATTCCAATAATAATCTAATGCACGAACTGAACTGATTTCAGTCAAAGTGCTTTATGGTAATTTGATTTTAACATATAGCCTGCCATTTGAAAACCCTTATTTCAACTGACTTAAAACGGGTTTGCCTTTCATATTTTCTCTTTTTCCAAGAATTCAGAAACAGAAATTTTTTTGTAACTATGTTTTGATGCATGCACAACAATCCAGGTAATGAAATTCCAGACAGTTCACTCTGTTTATCTGGATGCAGCAAGTTTAGTGGAAAGTTTCATCACTCATTCCAATGACTTCTTCAGTCTCAGCTTGCTGCAGGTTTCCGCAACTTTATAAATGGTGCATTTGCATAACAACCAAAACTAGCACCATTGCCTAAAAATGAGCCAGCATTGTAAGATGGTGACAGGTGTACCCTTAGGTCCCCTCCTTGGTTAAGCAATCATTGTTCCCTTTTCACATAGATGGCCTCCTTGACCTCCTGCTCAAAACAGCATTCCTCCCTATACAGGCTGTGCACATCATCGTCACTGAAAGAGTGAGCACTGGCCTGTAGGTGTAGATAAGCAGAAAAGCTTGGCCTGATGAATTAGCTCTTCATTGCTTTGCTATTCACTTTACCAGATGTTTGGTTTTTCCCAGTGTATAATTCACACACACACACACACACACACACACACACACACACACACACACACACACACACACACACACACACACACACACACACACAAAACAACTACTACTTACTTCTATGGTTAGTAAATAATTTTTGGTTCTAAAGCAGACAATGACAATAGTGGAGGAATCATTCCTTTAGGAAAAGAAACACTGAAAATAATCACTACAAATACAACTGTATTATTGGAAAATTATGCACAAAGTATCAAGAGCAAAAGTAATTATTCTGCTGAAAAATGTTCCCCATCATTAAATGAAATATTATTACTGCTGCATATGTTTAAGAATGAGCTCATTTGAAATACTTCAAATTCTGTTTAATGTTCTTATCATATTTTATTTTATCATACAAAATACATTTCACTGTGCATTGTACTGTGTATAACTGTGCATGTGACAAATAAACACTATCTTATCTTATCTTATCTTATCTTATATGATAAAAAGGGTGGCTGTAGCTCAGTAGGTAGAGCAGGTCACCTACTGATCGGAAGGTCAGCGGTTCGATTCCTGGCTACTCCAGGCTACATGCCAATGTATCCTTGGGCAGGATATTTAACCCCAAGTTGCTCTCTGACCGTCCTGTCGGAGTATGAATGTGTGTGAATGTTAGGTAATTAAAAAAGCACTTAGCTTAGTAGAAACATGGAAGTGCTTGTATGAATGTGAGTGCATGGGTAAATGTAAAACGTGTTGTGTAAGCGCTTTGAGTGCTCTGACTGAATAGAAAAGCGCTATATAAGAGCTAGTCCATTTACCATTTATTTTATAAAAGGTTATTTAGGAGTGTGAGTTTTTTGTATGTTGGTTTAATCATGTTAGCCGATTTATTGTGTTTTAACAACACCCTGTAATAAACTTTTATTCTGCTGTAGTGCTACTGAGTTGATTCTGACGAAGACAAACTGTGCAGAGATGTTTCATTAACAACCTAAGATCCTCTGTTAATGATGAAAAAGAATAGAAACATGGTTAATGGGTAAAGCGGTGCATCACTTTGACTTTTAACTCAGGGTCCATACGAAGATTTATTGCTTTATTGATAAAACGACAGGGTACAGTTATGATACTGTCACTGACTAATGGCCGTTGCTATTATATTTTGGTTAGTGACGGTATTCCTTTTCAACCCTACAACACACAGGAAGTATATTGTGTATTGAAGTTCAAGGACCTGTGAATGTCCCCCTGATTTCTGCTTTAAGACAACCCATGGCCTTAAATCAATCTGTCTGCTCAGTCAATTTGCCCCGGATTTGCTAGCTTGTCAATTTGCAATTACAAATTGAGTTCAGCTGAACTGCAACCCTGCACTGGGGCACGTGCCAATTTGACCCAGTCCCTCAGTGCAGGTCTCTCAGTACCACTCAGCATGAACATGGGTGAGTGAAGTTGTCATCAGTGTTACGGGAGTGGCAGGCTAGACTGCTGTTGTTGGTTGGGTAGCACAATGCTAAAACAATGCATTGTTAAGGTTAACCTATGTTATTTACAGGGACAACATAGCTTAACCTGTCCCTCATTATAGCACTGCTTGGCCTGTTTGGTGTCATTTTGATCCAATCATGCTGCCCTTACATTATCTCAGGTCATCTGTGGGGGAGAGGGAAAAACGTTGGGTGAGGTCAGTGCAGACATAGGAGTAGAGAAAAACAGAGGATTTCACGAAAAACAATGTCGTGCTCTTTTTTTTCTATCAGGTTTGTTCTGCAAAAAAATTTTTCAAAAAAGCTCCAGTGATAATACACGATAACACCAGTGTCAGAGGAGGTGAATCAGAATAGTTCTGTCACAGAATGATGGACTATATATATGGCTAAAACTGAGCTTTAGACCATTGTTAAAAATTCTGCAATGCAGCAAATTTAACTTTCTTGTTTTTCAATTTCTTCCTGTGTTGGAATTTTGGCCCACTCTGCTTTGCAGAATTGCTTTAATTCAGCTACATCGGAGGATTAATGGTTAAGGTCAAAGCAATCTTAATCAGAGATTTGAGTCTGGACTTTGACTAGGCCACTGCAGTTTCTTTTTAATTGTCCTGCTGTTTGACCCAAGTGGATAACCCAGGTTGGCCCAGTCCTGAAGCATCAAACCAGCCCTAGACCATCACACTATCACCACCATGTTTGACTGTTTGTATGATGTTCTTTTTATTAAACGCTGTGTTTGTTTTAAGAGGACTCTGCTCTTCTACAAAGTTAAACTTTTGTCAGTTTGCAGACTATTTTTGGCAGGAGGCAAGCCTTTGTGCATGCGTGCGTGCGTGTGTGTTTTTACAGAAGTGGTTATTGAATTGGAACTCTGCTATGGATGCCATTTTTCTCCAGTCTCTTGCTGAATCATGAACACTGACCTTAACCGAACATTGTGAGGTATGCAGTTCTTCAGCATTCTTCAGGAGTAATCAAAGTGCTTTGGGGGTAATTTTGTTAGGTCAGACACTCCTGGGAAAGTTCACCAATTCAATTCAATTTTATTTACATAGTGCCAATTCACAACAAGCAATTGCCTAAAGGCATTTTATATGGTAAGGCAAATACCATGCAAACACTAAAGAGAAAACCTAATAATCAAAATGACCCCACAGAAGGGGGGCCTGAAATCTGAAGGTTCTGCCTCCCATTCTACTTTTAACTCCCTTAGGAACCACAAGTAAGCCAAGTGCTCTGTTGGGGTGATATGGTACTGTGAGGTACCATATAAGATGGACCCTGATTATTCAAGACCTTGTAGGTGAGGAGAAGGATTTTAAATTCTATTCTAGATTTAACAGGGAGCCAATGAAGAGAAGCCAATATGGGAGAAATATGCTCTCTCTTTCTAGTCCCTGTCAGTACTCTAGCTGCAGCATTTTGGATCAGCTGAAGGCTTTTCAGGGAGCTTTTAGGACAGCCTGATAATAATGAATTACAATAGTCCACCCTAGAAGTAATAAATGCATGAATTAGCTTTTCAGCATCACTCTGAGAAAGGATGTTTCTAATTTTAGAAATATTGCGCAAATGCAAAAAAGCGGTCCTACATATTTGTTTAATACAGATGCAGCCACCGAAAATGGCCGGCCGATCCGTGACGCGACCTTGGCCGGTCCTTGGCCGATTCGTGGCCGAACCTTGGCCTAAACGTGATCCCCCGCTAATGACGTAGGAATTCCGGCCACTGGTGGGAACGCCCCTAAGCAGCATTTGGGGAAAATGGTGGTAATGTCTTGTTTATCCACCAGGAGGAGCAGTAATAGTGGAAGCGCATTCATTTACAGTCCGCTGTATACTGTACCAAGGATCCTCACATCATTGAACTGTAATTGTAAGCGGAACTGTCCATTAAAAACAATAGAAAGATGAGAGTAAAGTGGTCATTATAGTGGAGCGGTGAGTATTGTCTGGAGGGACAGGCTGTGCTTGAAGTTCAGCCCGGGACCTCGGACAGGCTGTGAGCGCTGCACCGCCAGCGAAACTGGGTAAAAAAATAAATAAAATAATTCTGATCACCAGCTGGTTTGGCCTGGGAATGACCTGGGAAGCCTAATCCTCTCATCAGTGTCACATTGTTCTTCCAAGTCTTCACAATGTTAAGCTTTTTGTTTGTTTATATTTTCGCTTTTATTTTATAATCAAAACTGCGACCAAAATGACTCTGCTTCTCAAACTAATAATACTGGCAGTCGTCATTGTATGCTGAGCTAGGGTTAGGGTTAATAATTCAGACTAAATGTCATCCATATTACCTTTGCTGAATCTAACAAAGCATTCTTAGACTCTCCTCCACCTGCTTCATCAAACCTCAGCAGTAAACATATATGAAGGCAGCAGCTGACACATTAACAGTGAGCGCAGCGCACTGTGCAGTCTAAACTCTGCTCTGATTAATTATATGAATGTACAGTGAGTCAATCAGGATTGTGAAACGTCAGCTGCAGAGCCCCCAGTCTCCATCATCAGATCAATGCCCGGTTCATTTTGTTGTGTAAGCGCTTTGAGTGCTCATATCTGAGTAGAAAAGCGCTATATAAGAACTAGTCCATTTACCATTTACCATTTACCATTCATTTTCCATTTTATAAACAATACTTTAGAGGTTTTAGTGAAGTCACACTGTGACAGTGACGTGCATTAGGGTGTGTGTCATCAGTGGCTATAAAAGGAGTTTTCTTAAAGGATAAAGTGGTGTTTGAGCCACAGTTACCGCGGAGCGGCGGCTCCTTGAAATGGGACGCAGCCTTCCTGCGGCAGACAGCTAGCAGCAGGAACCGGACGCGCCAGGTTAGCCTAATAAGCTACTGAGGCGTCCATGACAACCACCATAGCAACAGCCTTTTAAGACCGTTTTAAAAACATCCTCAGAGTTCAAACGAACAAAAATATATGATTTGAAACAGTTACAGCTGCAGAGCTGTGGCGTCTTCTTTAAACGTTGTTTACACAGATGATCATGAATGATACGATGTAGCTAGCAGTGTAGCTAGCAGTGAATGAGGTGACGTCATTGTGTGCGCATTTCACAGCTGTCTGTCTCAGTCTGTTGTTGATATTACTCCAATGAACATGTGTTTACTTTCTCTGGACCATCTCAGGTCCACCGTTACAATTTCAGCCTACAAAATGATTTAAATATGAACACACACTCTAACATCAGTGCGCTTTATGAAGTCCAATCCTTAAAATAAATATTATGTTTGTAAACATTCATGTCTCTGAAATAAGTACAGATGTTCATGTTTGTCATTACCATTTTATTTGTTTAGAGAATTGTGAACTTCACATTGTGTATCTAATCAGAGTCTCAGCAACCTTCAGTCAGAGACTGAGACTGGATCACAGCTTTAACCTCTGCAGAGTCACAGACAGACACAAACCTTCCAAATCACACACAAGCAGCCCAGTCTCATCATTTTTGGATGCCTCTACGGTACACTACACTGTGATCAATACATTAAAAATTATAAATGAAAAGATAACATTCACATAAAGCTGTTTGAAAGTAAAATTTATAGGTACTTTCCGTCTGTGTAGATTCTCAGTTATCCAGGTCATAGTAGTCTCTGGAGCTTGAAAAAGGCGACTGGACTTATTTTTGTTTCTTGAAGACGTTTCACCTCTCATCCGAAAGGCTTCTTCAGTTCTCAACCAAATGGTGGAGAGACCCAGGTATTTAAACCCCTGTGGGCGTAGTCCCCTGGAGGTGGTTATGACCCTCTATTGATCATGTGCTTGAACACATGTGCCCAGGTGTGAAGGGGGCGTGGGTCATATTTAATCAGTGGTTTCAGTTGAAACCAACTTAGGACTCCGCTCCATTGTTTCCTGTGGCCTATTGAGGTCACTGGAACAAAGGTGTGAATGGGGGTTGAGACGTCTGGGAAGGGAGCTCAGGACAGCACTGTAAGCGGGGGAAAGTTGGTGACGTAATCCACCTCCTCTGTTCAATGATGGTTGTTCACAGTGGACATAGATGGCTTCTTTCACTCCTCTTTCAAACCATCTGTTTTCCCTGTCCAAAATGTGGACATTGGCATCCTCAAAAGAGTGCCCTTTTTCCTTCAGATGCAGATGTACTGCTGAATCTTGTCCTGTCGAAGTGGCTCTTCTATGTTGTGCCATTCGTTTGTGAAGAGGCTGTTTGGTTTCACCAATGTAGAGGTCCGAGCACTCTTCACTGCACTGAACAGCATACACTACATCGCTGATCTTGTGTTTGGCGGGTTTGTCCTTGGGATGAACCAGTTTTTGTCTTAGGGTGTGACTTGGTTTGAAGTATACTGAGATGTCATGCTTGGAGAAAATTCTTCTGAGTTTCTCTGACAAGCCTGACACATATGGGATGACAATGTTGTTCCTCTTGTCCTTCCCATTCTCTGTAGTTTGTGTTTGGCCTTCATTCCTGTGCATCTTAGCTGATTTGATGAAGGCCCAGTTGGGGTAACCGCATGTTTTGAGGGCTTTCTTAATGTGTGTGTGTTCCTTATGCTTCCCTTCTGCCTTAGAGGGAACACTTTCCGCACGGTGTTGTAGGGTCCTGATCACCCCAAGTTTGTGTTCCAGAGGGTGGTGGGAGTCAAAGAGGAGATACTGGTCTGTGTGTGTGGGCTTCCGGTAAACTTCAATGTTGAGGCTTCCATCTTTCTCGATAAGCACCGCACAGTCCAGGAATGGTAACTTGTTATCTCTGGTGTCCTCCCTGGTAAAACGTATGTATTTATCCACTGAGTTAATGTGACGAGTGAAGGCTTCTACTTCTCGGGTTTTGATTTTGACCCAGGTGTCATCTACATATCTGTACCAGTGGCTAGGTGCTAAGATGCACAGGAATGAAGGCCAAACACAAACTACAGAGAATGGGAAGGACAAGAGGAACAACATTGTCATCCCATATGTGTCAGGCTTGTCAGAGAAACTCAGAAGAATTTTCTCCAAGCATGACATCTCAGTATACTTCAAACCAAGTCACACCCTAAGACAAAAACTGGTTCATCCCAAGGACAAACCCGCCAAACACAAGATCAGCGATGTAGTGTATGCTGTTCAGTGCAGTGAAGAGTGCTCGGACCTCTACATTGGTGAAACCAAACAGCCTCTTCACAAACGAATGGCACAACATAGAAGAGCCACTTCGACAGGACAAGATTCAGCAGTACATCTGCATCTGAAGGAAAAAGGGCACCCTTTTGAGGATGCCAATGTCCACATTTTGGACAGGGAAAACAGATGGTTTGAAAGAGGAGTGAAAGAAGCCATCTATGTCCACTGTGAACAACCATCATTGAACAGAGGAGGTGGATTACGTCACCAACTTTCCCCCGCTTACAGTGCTGTCCTGAGCTCCCTTCCCAGACGTCTCAACCCCCATTCACACCTTTGTTCCAGTGACCTCAATAGGCCACAGGAAACAATGGAGCGGAGTCCTAAGTTGGTTTCAACTGAAACCACTGATTAAATATGACCCACGCCCCCTTCACACCTGGGCACATGTGTTCAAGCACATGATCAATAGAGGGTCATAACCACCTCCAGGGGACTACGCCCACAGGGGTTTAAATACCTGGGTCTCTCCACCATTTGGTTGAGAACTGAAGAAGCCTTTCGGATGAGAGGTGAAACGTCTTCAAGAAACAAAAAGAAGTCCAGTCGCCTTTTTCAAGCTCCAGAGACTAATAGGTACTTTCCAATAATATTTTTAAGGATCTCTGTCAGAGACCAGACAGAGCCATGACTCTCAAGAACCAGAGACTGAAATATGGAAAGAAAAAAAATCCCTATGAGAAATAAATGTGTAACAGTAAATATTTTGTCCAGTGGAAAATAATCGTTTTGAAACAAAAGCTTGGGATATCATCAAACCAGGAAAATAGAACTCATTTTTTTCTTTAATAACACACCTTAGCATGTAGTAATGTGACACATTTCCAAACAACAATACATAGATTTTGTTCAATGTTTTGATTGTGGCAGTGAAAACACATGTTGCTGTGTGAGTGTGACTGGCAGCCTGTGCACTGAGACCATGAAGCACACTTCTCTGAAGCAGCTTCTTCTTCTTCTTGGCATCAAAACAGAGGAGGGAGAAATCTACCAAAAGGAGAAAGAACATCTGAGGTGAAACCAGTCAGGACAAATGATTAAATTATATATAGTAGTTCAATACAGCCTCTCAGGTAGCTTTGTGCTGATTTCAGCTCACTGCTCCTGTCTGTGGACCCGTGGTTTTTATGTTTGTAACCACTTAACTTCCATTCATCTATTTAACTCAGGGAGGAGAAATGTCAGGTTGGTGCAGGCTGGTGAGTTTAGGAGGGAGGTGCGTTTGGTTCTCTGTTGTCATTATCTGAAAGATTTGGTTCACCCTGTGGCTGGGCTGTATCTGGGGTTACGTTGGACCTGTCACACTTAGCAAGTTTCCCAGGTTGGTGTTTATGGTTTAGAACTTCTAGCTCTGGAGCAGCATCTGTGGCTGTGTAGGGTCCCGTTGGTTTTTGCTGTTTCTCCAGATCTGCGTTGGAAATTAGGTTATTGATCTCAGTGCATTCTTAAACAGGCTGAACAAGGTTATATATCGTCACCCTCCTAAAAAAATGGTCAAAGACATTTTTAAAATTTTATTTTTGTCTAAATTAAATTTTCAACATTCGGTTCAGTTTTTTGTGTTTTCTGAAAAGCCTGAAAAAAATCAAGGGAGGGTGACGACATGTTTCATGGCTAAATAACATAACTGCTGCAGTCTGATAGTGACAGCAAGATCTGAAGCAGTGGGTGACGAGGAAGAGGAGGAATACAACAATTTGAAGAGATCCCTCAGTCTACAGTCAGCACAACGGCTACATTAGTGGCTGTTTGAGTTTCCTTCCATCTGCTGTGAACCTGAAGCACGGAGAACACAAAACATCTCTTCCAAATTTGAGATCACAATTACAAATATGTTCTTATTAAAGGTGAAATATGTGTTGTGACCTGGCTTTTTATACACCTGGCGACCCTGGGTCATCAGTGGTAACCCATCCCCACCCCCACACCCATCCCACACACATTCCGATCTACTGGCCCCGTGTACATAACAAAAGGTGGCCTAATGAGATGTAAACTGCCATTTGGAGGTGCTTGGTAGAAAAAGGAGTAGTGTGAAAATGCTGGTAGTTCTAGTGGTCCAAGTTGTTCACCCACTCCTCCAACCTCCTACAACAGTCTCCTAAATCCTTAGGGCTTGGTTTGTGGCCTGAACTTGAGTTCAAGCTTCTCCAAACTCCACTGGTGTTGCTCTGCAGTAGCTGGTCCTCCATCTTCTTTCTGTAGGTGTTTTTTCCATCCCTGATTTTCCTTCTGAGATCCTTCTGCACAGCTCTCAGCTCCTCCTTATTTCCTGATCTAAAGGCTCTCTTCTTCTCCTTCAGGAGAGCCTTTGTTTCAGAGCCACAGTTATGTATAACAAGTAATACTCAAGTGAATGTTAAACATGTATTAAAAGAAAAATGATTCAGCTCAGCTCACAAGAAACTGCTGGATACTATTCTGGAAATGCCTAATGAATACAAGGCCACTGTGAGCAATGACAAACCTTTAAACATGATAATCAAAAAGTACACATTAAGTATCATTGCTCACCTTTATTTATGAGAGTGTCACTTCTCAAAATGATTGCATGCTGTCAGCTCTCATGGGTGAAGTTTGGCTTTGAGGGTTGGAGAAGAAGCTTTCCAGCACCTTTGGATTTCCAATTCAGTTCTGAAAGAGCAAAGACACAAACTACAATGATGTATGAAGTGGAAATGTTTGATTGTTGCTGCAGCACAAAACAGGTTTATAAACTGGTAGCTGATATAGCCTGAAGTATTAAAGATGAACCTCCTCTTCCACAAAAAAAAAAAAAAAAAAAAAAGATTTAGTGGTTCTTATTGCTGTTCTCAAATCTGCTCCCTCCACTGATAAACAACAACAATGTAAAACATATTAATGAATCAGTAACAAAATTATGGTGTTGAAAGTAAGTAGCCTGATGCTTCTAGATTAGTGACTCCAAAGCAGGCTGAGTCAAAACCTGAGATGGAGACTGGGTTTGTTTAAAGCTGAGGACAGTGAATCAGTCCCTGCTCACTGACAGGATTCCCAGAGTCTGGAAGCTAATACACTGTAAGTAATACACTGTAATACACTGTAAGTTTCAGCTCATTCTCAGGTGCTGGCAGGTTTCATGGATCCTCAGGTTTGTCACAGAGGATTAAAGGCAGCCAGACTTTCAGTTTTATGTGTATAGCGCCAAATCACAACAGTCACCTCAAGGCTCTTTCCACAGAAGAGCTGAAGGCTCTGCATCCCATTCTACTCTTAAGTATCATAGGAACCACAAGTAAGCCAGCAGTCTGAAGTATAAACAGACTGCTCTTTGTTTAAATAGTGAATATAAGAAACTTGCTAATATAAGGTTTGTTTACAGTGAATATAAAGAAATCACGGGAACCTCCCCAGCAGTCTAGGCCTATAGCAGCATAACTAAGAGAGGCTTCAGGGTCACCTGATCCAGCAACTGTGTTCAGACCAGTATCATTTTATTTTACATTGTGATAAGCCTGGGTCAGTTCAATGCAGATTAAATGAAGCACTGTACTCGCAGATATTGAATATGGATGCACTGAAGCTCATCAGGATATTTATTTGGAATCTGTGGCTGAAAATAATCATTTTACTTAACTAGTAAGTCCAGAAGCTCATATTTCTGTCATAACATTGTTTAAATAGTGAACGCTTTCCTACGATATCCGCTAACATTTGCACAGAAAATTTAAGCTAGCGTCTCAAAGACGGCAAAACCCGCAATAATCTCTACAAATGCATCTCAGAGTCGGGATATCAGCGCTCTCTTACACCACATTAATCTAATTTCAAGTGCTTATTGAACTCACTGCTGTAATAATATCACTATATAAACGCTGTCCATTGAAATCCTCTTACCTGAACACTGCAGCATCCGCCGGAAGTCAGCGAGCATGGCTTCTGTAGTCCTTCGTCTGTAGTCCTTCTCTGTCAGTGATCCTCCGTTAGAACGATAACTACCTTCTCGACTGACTACGAGGTGCAGACGGCCCTTGCTGGCCCATATCTACGGGCCTGAAAACTGCTAATAAAGTCAGTAATTACCTGATAACATCCGAAGCGGGTGAACTAATGCAATTAGCTGGACAGCAACGGGAATACGCGTGACCGTGGTCACGGCCGATGGGGTGATGGGTACTGTAGTTCATTTATTTATTCATCGTTGGTTCATGGATTTAACACAGAAGAAAAACGGCTTCAGACCACGGAACTCAAAGAAAAAATTGGACACCGAATATAGCACTAACCATAAACACGTAAATATAAATTTAGACCTAAAAAGCCCCGCAAATGTCATCGTTACAACCATAAGCAGCACCCCACATTAAATGAAACAAGGAGAAATTCATGTCAAAAGGAAAAGTGGCGGTTAAGGATCGCAATTAAAGGCATAATTCAGCTTCTGAGCTTCCAGTTCAAAAGAAAAGGGGGGAAAAAAGGGGGACAGGGGCAAAAAAAAAAAAAATATACTGCAGCTTAGAAGAAGAACTTTATCCCACTGCATTTCAGGCAGAATAGAAGTCGTGCCGAGTAACACGAAAAAAAGAGGGAATTCGTGTTCATGAGCACGAATCAATAGATTAAATTTCGTGACTACTGCACGAACTGCCGTGAGACCGGGTTGGCTCAGCGCAGCACCGCTTCTTTTTTAACCTACTGTATTTATTTACTTATTTAGTTAAAAGATGAAGTGAAACAAAGGAATCTTTTGGTGATTCGCAATGGAAATGTGTGAAAGGTCATACTGACAAAAATTTTAGGCATCTATTTTAGGTTTTCAAAACTTGATACTTCACCAAAACTTTTATGAATCACAGAACTCAACGTTTTTGTTAAGAAGGAGCCACCTTTTGGTGACAGTCTACAATTGAGGGAAAGGGGTGTGTTCATGCTGGAAAGTAGATACGCCCAGGAGAAGGAGGGGGACTTCCAGCCCGACGACAGCCGGACGTCGGCCAGCTGGGAGCTGGACTTCAGCTGGCCGACGTCTGGCTGGATGCGGCAACATTAGGTGGCTGCATCTGTATGTGCATTGAAGGACATATTTTGGTCAAAAATGACTCCAAGATTTCTCACAGTGTTACTGGAGGCCAAAGTAATGCCATCCAGAGTAAGTATCTGGTTAGACCCCATGTTTCTAAGATTTGTGGGGCCGAGTACAAGAATTTCAGTTTTATCTGAATTTAGAAGCAGGAAATTAGAGGTCATCCAGGCCTTAATATCTTTAAGACATTCCTGCAGTTTAACTAATTGATGTGTGTCATCTGGCTTCATTGATAGGTAAAGCTGAGTATCATCTGCATAACAATGAAAATTGATGCAGTGCTTTCTAATAATACTGCCTAAAGGAAGCATGTATAATGTAAATAAAATTGGTCCTAGCACAGAACCCTGTGGAACTCCATAATTAACCTTAGTGTGTGAAGAAGACTCCCCATTTACATGAACAAATTGGAGTCTATGAGATAAATATGATTCAAACCACTGCAGTGCAGTACCTTTAATACCTATAGCAAGTTCTAATCTCTGTAATAAAATGCTATGGTCAACAGTATCAAAAGCTGCACTGAGGTCCAACAGGACAAGTACAGAGATGAGTCCACTGTCAGAGGCTGTAAGAAGATCATTGGTAACCTTCACTAATGCTGTTTCTGTACTGTGATGAATTCTGAAACCTGACTGAAACTCTTCAAATAAACCGTTCCTCTGCAGATGATCAGTTCGCTGTTTTACAACTACTCATTCAAGAATCTTTGAGAGAAAAGGAAGGTTGGAGATTGGCCTATAATTAGCTAAGACAGCTGCAGTGATGGCTTTTTAAGTAGAGGTTTAATTACAGCCACCTTGAAGGCCTGTGGTACATAGCCAACTAATAAAGACTGATTGATCATTTTTAAGATTGAAGCATCAATAATTGGAAAGACTTCTTTGAACAGTCTAGTAGGAATGGGATCTAATAAACATGTTGCTGGTTTGGTGGAAGTAACTATTGAAGTTAACTCAGAAAAATCAACTGGAGCAAAAGAGTCTAAACAAATACCAGCAGTGCTGAAAGCAGCCGAACATGAAGAATAATCTTTGAGATGGTTATGAATAATTTTTTCTCTAATGTCTAAAATTTTATTTGTAAAGAAATCCATGAAGTCACTACTAGTTAAAGTGAAAGGAATACTCGGCTCTACAGAGCTCTGACTCTTTGTCAGCCTGGCTACAGTGCTGAAAACAAACCTGGGGTTGTTCTTATTTTCTTCAATTAATGATGAATAGCAAGATGTCCTAGCTTTACGGAGGGCTTTTTTATAGAGCAACAAACTCTTTTTCCAGGCTAAATGAGCATCTTCTAATTTAGTGAGACGCCATTCCCTCTCCAGCTTTCGGGTTATCTGCTTTAAGCTGTGCGTTTGTGAATTATACCACGGAGTCAGGTACTTCTGATTTGAAGCTTTCCTTTTCAGAGGAGCCACAGTATCCAAAGTTATACGCAGTGAGGATGTAAAACTATTGACGAGATAATCGACCTCACTGGGAGCAGAGTTTAGGTAGCTGCTCTGTGTTGGCACATGGCACTGAAACTTAGTTACAGCACTTTCAGAAAGACTTCTACTGTAATTAAACTTATTCCCCACTGCTGTGTAATCCATTAAAGTAAATGTAAATGTTGCTAAGGGATGATCAGACAGGAGGGGGCTTTCAGGGAATACTGTTAAGTCTTCAGTTTCTATGCCATATGTCAGGACAAGATCCAGAGTATGATTAAAGTGGTGGGTGGGCTCCTTTACATTTTGAGAGAAGCCAATTGAATCTAACAATAGATTAAATGCAGTGTTGAGGCTGTCATTCTCAGTTTCTACATGGATGTTAAAATCACCCACTATAATTATTTTATCTGAACTGAGCACTAAATCAGATAAAAAGTCTGAGAAATCAGACAGAAACTCTGCGTAAGGACCAGGTGGACGATAGATAATAACAAATAAAACAGGTTTTTGATTTTCCCAATTAGGATGGACAAAACTAAGAGTCAGGCTTTCAAAAGAATGAAAGCTTTGTCTGGGTCTTTGATTAATTAATAAGCTGGAATTGAAGATTGCAGCTAATCCTCCTCCTCGACCTGTGCTTCGAGCATTCTGACAGTTACTGTGACTCGGGGGTGTTGATTCATTTAAACTAACATATTCATCCTGCTGTAACCAGGTTTCTGTAAGGCAGAATAAATCAATACGTTGATCAATTATTAAATCATTTACTAATAGGGACTTGGAAGAGAGAGACCTAATGTTTAACAATCCACATTTAATTGTTTTATTTTTTGGTGCAGTTGATGAAGCTGTATTATTTATTGTTTTTGAATTTTTATGCTTAAATAGCTTTTTGCTGATTTTAGCTTTGTTTTTTGGTGGTCTGGGAGCAGGCACCGACTCTATGGGGATGGGGTTTTGGGGGGATGGCAGGAGGAGAGAAGCTGCAGAAAGGCGTGTAAGACTGCAACTCTGCTTCCTGGTCTCAACCCTGGGTAGTCAGGTTTTAGGAGGGTTAATAAATTTGGCCATATTTCTAGAAATGAGAGCTGCTCCATCCAAAGTGGGATGGATGCCGTCTCTCCTGACAAGACCAGGTTTTCCCCAGAAACTTTGCCAATTATCTATGAAGCCCATGTCATTTTTTGGACACCACTCAGACAGCCAGCGATTCAAGGAGAACATGCGGCTAAACATGTCGCTCCTGGTCTGATTGGGGAGGGGCCCAGAGAAAACTACAGAGTCCGACATCGTTTTTGCAAAGTTACACACCGAGTCAATATTTATTTTAGTGACCTCCGATTGGCGTAACCGGGTGTCATTACTGCCGACGTGAATAACGATCTTACCAAATCTACGATTAGCCTTAGCCAGCAGTTTCAAATGTCGCCTGCTCTGGCCCCTGGAAGACATTTGACTATGGTCGCCGGTGTCTCTAGCTTCACGTTTCTCAAAACAGAGTCGCCAATAACCAGAGTTTGTTCCTCGGCGGGTGTGTCGCCGAGTGGAGAAAAACGGTTAGAGACGTGAACAGGTTGGTGGTGTACCCGGGGCTTCTGCTTAGGACTACGCTTCCTCCTCACCGTCACCCAGTCGGCCTGTTTAGTTGATGAGTCTGAATTGCCCATAGGTGATTTTGAGTGTAAATGGTTGTCTGTATTTATGTGTTAGCCCTGTGGCAGCCTGATAGCCTGTCACCTGTGATTGTATATGCCAAAGAGGTGAAAAAAGGTGAACCTAACTCTAACCCTGCTGCTATGATGTGGTGGGAGAGATTAAAGCCGTCTGTAACGGACCATTCATCCATTTTTTCCTGCCTATTGAAATCAGGCTGGCGCCTATCCCAGCTGTCATAGGGCAAAAGGCAGGGTTGCATAATACTGCTAAATTTCATATTGATCTGTATTAAAATAATCACTTTGCTGAAAAATAGTCCCTTATAACAATGTTTCAAGTTGTAAAGGTAGCTGATGTAAAGGACAGAGTCAATTAATGCATCATCAATATGCTAAATCTGAATACATGTTAAGGTCTGTGATTTTTTTTTCTTCACTGTTAAATAGTTAACACAATAAAACTCACCTTTCACAGTTTTTCTGAAATGGGAGGCCTAGAATGTAAAAACCCACACCTGGAAAGCATTTTGAATCAATTTCTGGTGTTCTAAAATCTTGTTCTATATTCTGTTATTGTTAGAAAGACTAAGGGCTGCAGCCGACAGTTCGCGCATGCGCCCAGATCACACACGACGTACTTGGTACGTTCCCCTTTTCCTTTCAAGTGCAGACAGACACAGACGCCATTAGGAGCACTCATCGCCGACTCGCCAGACAATCCAGCCTCGCAGTGCCTGTGACTGCAGAGCTGCTCACCTTGTAGCAGATGCGAGATTGTGTGTCACTGATGATCCGTGAGTGTTTCCATTGTTAATGTTGATTGTTGTATGCCGATGTAGCGCGGTTAGCGCTGGCGGCTAATGTTCGTGGCTAACGTTAGCGATTAGCGTTAGCGTTAGCGATTAGCATTAGCGATTAGCCTGTTTGTACTTAGCTGTTTGCTGTATTAGAGGCTAAGCTAGCGATTTGTTGGTTGTGCCTGCTATATATTAATCCATTTGTGATTGTTTGCATTACTGTCAGCTGACAATATTAATGAGAGCGTTTATTGAGCACAATGTTATGCAGTGGAGCACTAATTCCTTTTCAACCCACTCATAGTTAAATGGATATGTCTGACCACAAACAGGATATCAATGTCAGTTTACTCTACCTGCATTATTGGTGTGTTATACAGTGTTTGATAATATATGTAGTGAATGTATGCATTAGCATTACAAACCAGTGTTCATCTTATTTCTCTCTTAGACCACAAGTTGCATCTGTGATCCCTACATGCTGAGCTCTGTGTTTAGCCGTGCTGCATGATCCTTATTAAAGTTTCGCCAACATCCAGACTCTCGAGGTGTTCTTACCGACACACCGGGGCGGTCCCATGATACTCCGGCCCAGCCCTTACAGTCCATAAACAGTCACTCGTCTAAACAGTGGTCCTTCGAGCCGGATTTCGTGAGGCTGCCTTGGATTTACGCCTATGTGATGCAGCCTCCTCGACCTGGTGAGGAGATTCCTGCAGCTTCTACACGCCCTAAGCGTCAGTCTCACCTGCCTGCTTACCTGAGAGATTATGAGGTCCGAGCAGCAGGTTGGGAACCGATAGAGCCACCCCCGGCACCACATGCAGCACAGCATACACAGGGTTCAGAGGACTGGACTCCCAACGTGGCCGCGGCAGAAGTGGGAAGGAGGACGGTGCAGGCATCCCGCCCCACCAGCGCCAGCCCTATCAGCCAGTATGCCGAGTCTACAGCGGAGGAGTGGAGCCCCGTGGGGGGACGACGATCCGCCGCGACACCTACACTTGAGGAGAACGCATGGTACCCTTCCCGGTCCAGTGCACAGCTGATCGGTCCCGCTGGGAGCAACCAGACATCTCCTTCTGCCTTCTATAGACCGTGGGAGGGCCCTGATCAGCAGGAGGCACAGTCAGTGCCTCATGATGGACATGTTGGGTTATATAGACAGTCTGTGTCTCATAGTGATAAGTTGCAGTTGAGTGCTTATGATGATGAGAATGTTATTTCCTTCTGTCAGCCCCCCGGTGGTGCCTCCCATGACCCGCAGCCCAAGTCTGCTTGGAAATCGCATGCAGAACCAGTGCTACGACCACAGCCTCTGAGGTTTAGACCGCCTGCGCCTCAGGCTAGTCATTATCCTCAGGGCCCTGGTGAGCACCCCACCTCCGCACGAGAACAAGACCTGATGGACTCCATCAACCGCATGATGCGGGAGCTACAACTCATCAAGGATCAAGCAGAGGGCCGCGTGCTGAGGAATCCACAGGTGGGTCAACAATATCCAGGTGAGCAGCCACACCATGAGCTACCTCCACCCCAGTATCAGCTGAGTGATTATTTTCCTCAGCCATCTTCATTCAGTCAGGCCTACATTCAGGGTTACCTGCACCAACCGGTTCCCGGCTGGACTTCAACCAGACTTGCCGAACCACCGAGCTTAGCTACCCGCAAGCCGTCGAGCACACCCTCAGGCCCTCAGGTGAGGTATGAGCCACACCCTATGGCGCACGTTGCACCAGTACACCAACCCCCCGCCTTCCTTAGAGAGAGAACATACCGGGGACCCGTTCCAACCATTCCCGACTTCGCCAAAGGAGACCCTAGTGAATTCACCCGTCTCAAGATCGCTTTGGAGAACCTTCTACCTCCTGACGCCACCAAGCTGTTCTGTTACCAAATTCTCCTGGACCACCTCAAACTAGAGGAGGTTCGCCTTGTAGCTGATGCCTATTTGAATTCATCTACACCTTATTCGGACACGATGGCTGCCTTGACCGACAGATTTGGTCAACTGCATAAGTTGGCCTTGAAGAAGATCGCCACGGTGATGAACGCTCCAGACATCCGACGAGGAGATTCCCAAGCCTTTCAGAAGTTTGCTTTACAAGTGAGAGCCTTGGTGGGAATGCCCCAGACCCTTGGACGTGAAGGCATAGCAGAGCTCCAGTGCGGGTCCCACGTCGAGCGGCTCTTGAGTAAACTTCCCTCTGACCTGCGATCAGAATTTCGGAGATGTACGTTCCGTCGATCAGGAGTTGGGTACAATCTCACCGACTTCTCCGATTGGCTGCAATATGAGGCGTGGTGCCAGGATAGTGAGAGCCATGCTAGCTTCCAGGACCCTCGGCCCGATGGGAAACGGCGCTCGGATCAGCGGCATGACACCAAGAATCCTCGTCCAGCCACGATCTTGCATGGGGTCGAGGTTACTCCTGACCAGCAGCCAGTAGAACCACCCCAGTTGAAACCTGATCCACCAGGTAAGAAAAGGAACAAGCACGCGTACTGCCCATATTGTGAGTGTGAGGATCATTTCCTGAGCCAGTGCGACACCTTTAACACTACAAGTCCCCAGGATTTCGACCTCCCCCCTCAAGTCCTGAAAGAGGGTCAAAAGACCCTTAGTCCAAACTGACGACTCTGATGGCTCCAATTAGCATCCCTTCAATTGTAAATGTTGCCATTGCCTGAGGAATCAGCAGGGGGGGAGGAGAGCGAACTCACAAAAGCATTTCACACTTCTGTACCGTCAGGCCAAAAGGTAGGAGTGTGAATAGTCCATGTTGGGGTTGGGTGGGATCTTTGATGGAGGCAGCTCTACAGTAGACTCTCCTGTAGGTAATGCTCTGCAGAGAGGGTTGTACATATAGTTTGCAAAACATACAATCTGTTTCAAGAAATATGCAAAGGTTTTTCTAAAAGAAATTAGTAATGTTTTTCTTTTAAAAAAAGATAAGTGGGTTCAAAATGACAGTTTAGAAATAAACTAACCAAATTAATTGTGTTGATCCACCTCAAAAAAAGTCATGCAAAAAGTGTAAGCAAAAGAGTGTAAGCTGCTCCTGAGTGTGGGGAGGGGTGGGGGGCTGGGGCAGATCTGGGAGACTTTGCACATGCAAATTTGCATGCAGCCTTTTGTGCTGTGGAGGATAAATAGGTGACTGCTTCACCTATTTAGTTCACAAGAAACAAAATGCAGAAGAGGTTCACCACTCAGAAGGCATTGGAACTGATTCTGAGCAATGTCAGCCCTTGTGACTCAGATGGAGAAGACATAGACCTTCAACCGGATTCGGACTCAGAGCTGTCTTCAGGTTAGATTTCTCAACCTACCTATTTTATTTTCCTGACTATTTTTTATTTAGAACCAAACAAAAAGTTAATTTGAAATTGTTTATCTTGCAGATGAGGAGACTCTCCCTCTACCAAAAAAGAGAGCTCGGTTGGGGAGTGAGCCGACAGAGACCGCGAAAGATGGCACAGTGTGGCATGAAGAACAAGTGGGGACACATCTCCATTTCACTCCAATAGAACCGTACGCCACAGATGGAGAGCCAAGCGCTAAGGCCAGACGAAGTATCCGGAGTCGCCTTCAGAGCTTCCTCTGTTTTATCACTCTTGACATGCTTCGTAGCATTCAAGAATGGACTACTCAACATGCATGTCACACGGAGCAGCTGGATTGGTTCATGGATCTCCCGGAATTAATGGCATTTATTTCAGTCATTATCTTGCGGGGGGTGACCAAGGGATCGTTTGTCACTAACTGCATCGCATCCTACAACCCTGGTCGACACATCACTATTGATGAACAGCTTTTCCCATCAAAGACTCGCTGCTGTTTCCTGCAATACATTGCAACAAAACCGGACAAGTTTGGCATCAAGTTTTGGGTGGCTTGCGACTTGAAATCAAAGTACATCTGTAATGTCTTCCCATATCTTGGCAAGGACCCCAGTCGTCCCAGCGGGGAGAGACTGTCCGAGACTGTAGTGATGAGGCTGATGGAACCGTTCATGGACAAGGGCAGAACTGTAACCACGGACAATTTCTTTACATCACTGTCACTTGCACAACGACTGCGTAGCCGGAAAACCACTATCCTCGGCACAGTCAACAAGAGTCGCCGGGAAATTCCTCAATCCGCTAGACAGATGGATCGCACTGAATTCACCACTCAGGTGTTTTCAACCACTGGTGCCACGCTGACAGTGTATGCGCCCAAACGGAAGAAGGCCGTTTACGTTCTCAGCAGCATGCACAGCGTGGTTGAGACTGAGGATACCACCAAAAGGAAGCCAAACACGGTCACACAATACAACAAAACAAAGTGCGGTGTGGATGTGATGGACCAAATGGTGCGGGAGTACAGCGTGCGTGCAGGAACACGGAGATGGCCAGTTGCCGTGTTCTACAACATGATTGACATGGCAGCACTGAATGCACATGTGCTTTATCAGGCATGCATTGGGGTGCAGGAGAGACGGGTGGACTTCCTGGTTGAGCTTGCAAAAGAGTTGGGTAACTCTCATGTGAGTGAGAAGAAGGCACACAAGGAGAAACTGCTTCGGCAACAACCTTCCACACCCAGCCCAGGCAAAGGGGCGAAGTGTCAGGTCAACCATCGATGCACGAACAATTGTGCAACTGTGAGATGTGTTGACTGCTACAAATACACATGTGGCAAATGTACCAGGGACATACCCTGGCAGTGCCAGGTATGTTCCGACAGTGCAGACAGACTGCTGAGTGAGTGCTGAAATGCCAGTCACACAAAGACATGCCACTCACACACACACACGCAGCCCCCCACTGTGCCTAGTGTAAATATGTATGGAATTGTTTTATTTCTTGTATTTTTTGTATCGTTTTTAATGACAAAAATAAAAAGCATTTAAACAAATAACAGTTGTTCTTTTGTATATTTCTCATGCTGGAATTTCAGTCCTCTTGACTTAGACACAAATACTTCTGGTCATTGCTCACAGCTGTACCTGGCTGTAAAATTTCTAATTCTCCATTTAAAATATTAAAAATAATTCATTGTGCTTTTTTGCTAAAATAAAACTAAGCTAAATATAATATATATAATCTTTATATTATAAAATACAATATACTGACTAGAACTAACTAGACAGTTAGTTGGGAGTTAAGCTTTCCCCCCTCCTGTGGTGCGCCAGTAATGGCCTTATTTACAGAACAAAAGCGCCTGTTCACACCTGATTATAGGATGTTAGCTAAAATCCTTCAGGTCACTTGACCCGTCTCTGGGCTCCAAAGGTAGAAATGTTAAATGACCCTTCTCTGGGACTTCTAGTGTTAAGTCCTTTGATAAGGCCCAAGTTATCCAGTGGATAAAGTCTAACCGACGCTGCTGGCGGTGCGGCAGAGCACATCAGGCGGCCCAATGTGACCTGAAGAAACTCTGCAGCAAGTGTCAGGGCAAACACCTCCAGATACTACATGAGGTCAACGTTAGGCAGGCAAGGGAGAGGTCCTGTCTGGTCAGCTCGGCTACAGAGACGCTATACCTTGATCGGCCAGCAGAATGCAGCCGGGTCCTCTTGAAGGTTGTCTGGGTTCTTCTTCATTACGAGAACCAGACACTTGATACCTACGCGGTCCTAGACGATGGCTCAGAACGCACAATGATCCTGACTGCAGCAGCACATAAGCTAGGCCTCCAAGGCCACCCAGAATCTTTAGGCCTGCGGACCATCAGACAGGATGTACAAACCCTGGATGGCGCCTCCGTTACCTTCAGAGTTTCATCTACCGTCCAACCCAACCGAACCTTCCAGGTCAAGGATGCCTTCACTGCCGAACGTCTAAGCCTAGCTGATCACCTATCCTGTGGCTGCACTCAAGAGAAGGTTCAAACACCTCCATGACCTCCCACTCCAAGCCTTCGACAAGGTACGGCCTATGTTGCTCATCGGGGCCGACAACCCTCACTTGATTACACCGGTCGAACCGGTGCGTCTAGGTCCCCCCGGTGGTCCTGCGGCCATAAAGACCAGGCTTGGTTGGACTCTCCAGGGGCCGGCTCGGATGGCAGAGCTCCAGCTATCACCTCAGCAGTGTTTATTCACGTCGCTCAGTCCTCGAGAAGCAGAACTGCTGAGGAATGTAGAGAAGCTCTGGCAGCTCGACCTCTTACCATCGAGGAGCGAGAAGCAGGTGACACGATCACGAGAAGACCAACAAGCCATTGATCTCCTGTAGTCCAAAACACAGCGCGTTGAGGTTCATGGTACCTCCCGGTATGCGACCCCTCTACTTCGGAGGAAAACCTTTCCGTCCTTCCAGGCCCCCATGGAGGCAGTAATGCCAAGGCTTAGGAGCTTGGAGAAACGCCTATTACAAGATCCCACGAGTGCAGCTGCTTATGAAGCCGAGATTGCGAAGCTGGAGGCCGCCGGTACAGTTGCTAAAGTAGTCAGGCCAGATATCTCATCCAGTGGAGAAAGCTGGTACATCCCACACCACCTGGTGCAAGACAATGGGAAAAATCGAGTCGTATTCGACTGTTCCTTTCGATACAAGGGCCTCAGTCTAAATGAGTACCTGCTACCTGGCCCTGCCTTGAGCCCTTCCTTACTAGGCGTCCTTCTGCGGTTCAGAGAACACTGTGTCGGTGTTAGTGGTGACATCAAGGGCATGTTTCACCAAGTGCGGTTACTACCAGAAGACAGGCCCCTTCTGCGCTTCCTTTGGCGCAACATGCGGAGAGAGAACCCGCCGGAAGTCTACGAGTGGCGGGTGCTGCCCTTCGGTACCACGTGCAGCCCCTGCTGTGCCACCTATGCCCTGCAGAGGCATGTCTTTGACTACAGCAAGCCTGGAAGCACAGAGCGCTTCTCAATAGAGAAATGCTTCTACGTGGACAATTGCCTCCAGAGCGTGCCATCCACACAAGAGGCCATACAACTGATCAACAACCTTAGAGACCTTCTCCAAAGTGGAGGGTTTGAGATCCGGCAGTGGGCGAGCAACGTGCCGGGCGTCATCAGCCACCTCCCGGCCGAGGCCAGGTCAGAGAAGCTAGAGCTATGGCTAACATGTGATAAGTTGGAAGCGCGCGAGTCCACCTTAGGACTGTGCTGGCAGTGTGACGCGGACACCTTCAGTTACAAGCACAGGCCTATCACCTATGACACGGTGACCATGCGGAACATCTACCGAGTGCTCGCCAGTCAGTACGACCCACTCGGATTCTTGCTACCCTACACCACAAGGGCAAAGGTCCTGGTCCAGCAGCTATGGGACCGACGGAGGGACTGGGATGACCCCAGTCTCCCAGCAGAGCTTCTGACCGCCTGGCGCACCTGGGAACGTGAACTCGAACACCTACCTCACATACAACTGCCTCGATGTTACACCCCGGCAGAGATGGACCACACTGCAACCAGGAGAGACATCCACATATTCTGTGATGCCTCTGAGAAAGCGTATGGAGCGGTCGCTTACCTGCGGTCTGAAGATCCCAAAGGGAGGATCTGCATTGCGTTCCTTCTTGCACGCTCAAGAGTTGCCCCTCGGAAGCAACTTTCCATTCCCCGACTCGAACTATGTGCAGCAGTCACAGGAGCACAGTTGGCCAAGCTACTAAGGAATGAGCTCACCCTTGAGATTCGCCACTGTGTGCTTTGGAGTGACTCCACCACTGTCCTTACATGGCTACATTCAGAGTCGTGTCGTTTCAAAGTGTTCGTAGGTATCCGGGTAGCAGAGATACAGGAGCTTACGGACCTCCAGTCCTGGCGATACATTGATTCCCCACGGAATCCGGCAGATGACCTCACAAAGGGGAAGTCCCTGCAACACCTAGGGGAACCAAGCCGGTGGAGTCAGGGACCCAAATTTCTGCAGTTATCCCCGGAAGAGTGGCCAACTCTTCCTTTGCAGCATTCCTCCGAGTCTGGAGACACTACTGAACTCAGACGTTCGGCTTTCTGTGGTCTGAGTAGCACCACTGATCCGCCGAGTATGGACTGGTCCCTATTCAAGACTTGGAAGGAGTTGATGGAAACACTAGCGCAGGAGCTTCACGGGGCGGCTGGGCTGTCAGGGCCACCTACAGCTAGTACATACCAGGATGCCGAATTCTTTGCTTTCCAGAGGGCGCAGCAAGAGAGCTTTGCAGATGACTATGACCTCCTCAAGGCAGGGAAGCCCGTAGCATCCAATAGTCGTCTCCTTTGCCTTGCTCCGGAGTTCGACACAACGCATGCAGTCGTTAGAGTGGGTGGACGACTCCGTAGAGGGGAAGGATTAGATCCAGCTGCAGTACACCCCATTGTACTTGACCCTAGTCACCCGACCACCAAATTACTCATCCAGGAGTATGACACCAAACTGTGCCACCCTGGGCCCGAACGAGTCTTCGCGGAGTTAAGACGCAGGGTGTGGATCCTAAGGGGGCGTGAGGCCGTAAAGCGTTGCCAGCAGGTGTGTGTCGAGTGCCGTCGATGGAGATCCCAACCTGCTGTACAACGGATGGCTGACCTACCACCGCCAAGGCTTAGATTGTTTAAGCCAGCGTTCTACTCCTGTGGTATTGACTGCTTCGGACCGCTCCTGGCGAAGGTTGGCCGAAGAACGGAGAAACGATGGGGTATACTCTTTAAGTGCCTCACCACCAGAGCGGTACACCTAGAGGTGTTACCTTCACTTGACTGTGACTCCTTCTTGATGGCTCTCCGGAGGTTTGTAGCTCGGCGAGGCAAGCCAGCAGAGTTGTACTCAGACCAAGGAACCAGTTTCCGAGGAGGTGAGCGGGAGCTGAGGGACACCTTTTCCAGCCTATGTCCTGACCTCCAGCAGCAGTTAGCCACACAGCAGATTGCGTTCCACTTCAATCCACCAGCGGCACCTCACTTTGGTGGAGCATGGGAGCGCGAGATCCGGTCAGTAAAGTCTGCCCTGTACACCACTCTGGGTGCTCAGACTGTGAGCGACGAAGTTCTCAGCACCATCTTAATAGAGATTGAATCCATACTCAACTCTAAGCCGCTAGGTTACGTTTCGGCCGATGTAGCAGACGTTGACCCTGTCACGCCCAATTACCTGCTGATGGGGCGGCCAGACAGCTCCCTGCCCCAGGTAGTCTATCCGCAATCCGAGCTCCTTGGACGTCGGAGGTGGAGGCACTCTCAGGTGCTGGCAGACAGGTTCTGGACGGCATTCGTAAAGAACTACTTACCTGGTCTGCAGCTACGGAACAAGTAGAGGACCACTACCCCAGACATGATGGTTGGAGCCGTAGTCATGGTAGTAGACCCACAGGTGCCTCGATCGGTTTGGAGAATCGGAAAGGTGGTGAAAGTGTTCCCAGGCCCAGATGGTCATGTCAGGACGGCCGAGATACAGATCGAGGACAAGATATACACCAGGCCAATCACTCGTCTCATCATTCTGCCTAAGATGCCGGAGGAGGAGGTCAATGGGCCGTGAGCAGGGAGGCTCACTTCAGTCTTTCTAGGGAGCACATTTGGCATCAAATGTGGGGGCGGCAGTGTTAGAAAGACTAAGGGCTGCAGCCGACAGTTCGCGCATGCGCCCAGATCACACACGACGTACTTGGTACGTTCCCCTTTTCCTTTCAGTTGCAGACAGACACAGACGCCATTAGGAGCACTCATCGCCGACTCGCCAGACAATCCAGCCTCGCAGTGCCTGTGACTGCAGAGCTGCTCACCTTGTAGCAGATGCGAGATTGTGTGTCACTGATGATCCGTGAGTGTTTCCATTGTTAATGTTGATTGTTGTATGCCGATGTAGCGCGGTTAGCGCTGGCGGCTAATGTTCGTGGCTAACGTTAGCGATTAGCGTTAGCGATTAGCATTAGCGATTAGCCTGTTTGTACTTAGCTGTTTGCTGTATTAGAGGCTAAGCTAGCGATTTGTTGGTTGTGCCTGCTATATATTAATCCATTTGTGATTGTTTGCATTACTGTCAGCTGACTATATTGAGAGCGTTTATTGAGCACAATGTTATGCAGTGGAGCACTAATTCCTTTTCAACCCACTCATAGTTAAATGGATATGTCTGACCACAAACAGGATATCAATGTCAGTTTACTCTACCTGCATTATTGGTGTGTTATACAGTGTTTGATAATATATGTAGTGAATGTATGCATTAGCATTACAAACCAGTGTTCATCTTATTTCTCTCTTAGACCACAAGTTGCATCTGTGATCCCTACATGCTGAGCTCTGTGTATAGCCGTGCTGCATGATCCTTATTAAAGTTTCGCCAACATCCAGACTCTCGAGGTGTTCTTACCGACACACCGGGGCGGTCCCATGATACTCCGGCCCAGCCCTTACAGTCCATAAACAGTCACTCGTCTAAACAGTTATATACATAAATGTTCATAGTTCATGTTTGAGATATAATTTTTTACTTCCACTAAAACAATTATTGGAAGTGTTCATGTTTCAGTGGGCTGAATGTATTTGAATATCTGAGTACAGTTAACAGTAATTGGTAATTGTTGAAAATAACAGCTATGGTGACAAAAAAACACAATATTAACTAAGGCTAAAGGTCTGAAGTGAGTTATATGGAAACTGCCTGCTCTGCACTGAATCAGATGACAGAGCACATAACAATTCACAAAAATTTGATGAACCCAGGTGGAATACCATTGTGCTGACTGTAAAACTTCTTACTATAAGTGTGAGAAGATTTAAAGAAAATGCTAGGCAATTGTACTGTAATGTTAAATATCACATAACATTATTAAAATATTGTGCTGTGATATTTTCTTTTGTTCCACAAAATCTATCAGAAATGATGTCAGTCAGTACTGTTGGGACAGTCTTTTCCTCCCAATCTATAAGCATGGAATAGAAACATGTATGCTCAGAGGTTTTACTTTTCTTCTGTATCTTTCAGTTTTAAATCAAACATAACATGTCTGAACTCACTGTCTCATTTCTTCTTCAAAATACTAAATTAAATATATTTAATTGACAGGTAATGTAAAACATAGAATAAAATTCATGCTGGTTGTTATAGTTATGAATGAAAGAAATGGTAAGAAACTGACAATGAGCAGCACATATGGAGAATATTTGTTTTAACTCTGTTCACATGATGTTGGCCTCACAGGAGCCAGACTTGAGTATTTCAAGTGTAACAATTTGTTTAACAGATTTTCTGAACCAGGGGTAAAACAAAGCATAGATCAGAGGGTTTATGCAGGAGTTTAAATAGAACAGACATACTACAAATGTAACAGATGAGGCACTAAACACTGCATCTTGACCTGTGACTGTAACACAAAAATATGGACACAGACATATTAGAAACACAATAATAAGAACACTGATAGTCCGTAATGCTTTCATTTCAGATTTCTTAACATTTGTACTTACTGACCCCTCATGTGTCACAGCTGCAATATGAGACCGCAGGGCGCGAGCTTGAGACACAGCCACAACAAAAACTCTAAGATAAAGAACTACAATCAAAATGACAGGCCCAACAAAGGACAGCAAAAGATCTGCAACTCCAAAACCAACAACAACTACACACTCTCCATAGCAGGAATTATAACTGCCTGGTTGCACCAGGTTATCTTTCAGCAGCAGACACTGAAAGAGTGAAGAACAGATCCAACACAGATAAACACAGGCCTTTGCTCTTTTTGGAGTGACTTTGGTGGAATAATGGAGAGGGTAACAAATAGCCACATAGCGGTCAATTGATATGAGCACCATGGTTCCTATTGATGTAGAGGTAATAATATAGTCCAAGAGAAAATACATACTACATATGAGGTCACCAAGGAACCAGCACCCATCTATGATCATAATTTGAAAGAGCATCAATAGACCCACAAAGCAATCAGAGACAGCCAGAGAGAGGAGGAGGAGGTTGGTGGGGGTGTGCAGCTTCCTGAGGGAGAAAAGGAGCAACAAAATTATTATTTAAAGTAACAAGTGTCATTTTATGGAAATAAAGTACAAGAGAAATGCAAACTTTATTTAGAATCATACATTTTCTGTCATACTCTGATATCATATCATTTACATTTTCCTGATCCATGAAACATTACTGTCTGCATGTCTATAATAAAATGATTACTTGAAGTGGGAGATGGAGATGATGAGCAGCAGATTAAGAATCACAGTGAGGAAAGAGATGGAGAACAGTATAATATAAATGAGTACAGATACTGAGTAAGGATGCATGGTCTTCCTGCAGGAGGAGTTGAGGAGTTGTGGAAAGCAGAGTTCAGGTTCTTCAAAGGTTTTCATCATTAGGAAAAGGAGGTGCCAGCTTTCTGCCTGAAGCTCTTTGTCATGTATCTGATTTATTTATTTTCTTCATCCATGTTGCTCCTCCCTCTTTCTCTTTGGTGGCAGTTTTATTTCAGTACATTTACTGCTATACCATTTTCTTTCACAATGGAGGGTTTTAAACTTTTTCCAGTGAAATTAATGAATTGATAGGTTGCATGACCTTCTTTCTTTTTGCAAATTGGGATTTAGGTCTTGGGGCAGTGCCATTGGATTGGCAGACCGTGGTGGTGGTCCCCATCTTTAAGAAGGGAGACCGGAGGGTGTGCTCCAACTTTCGGGGGATCACACTCCTCAGCCTCCCCGGTAAGGTCTATGCCAGGGTGCTGGAAAGGAGGGTGCGTCCGTTAGTCGACCCTCGGATTCAGGAGGAACAATGCGGTTTTCGTCCTGGTCGTGGAATGCTGGACCAGCTCTTTATCCTCTCAAGGATATTCGAGTGCGCATGGGAGTTTGCCCAACCAGTCTACATGTGCTTTGTGGACTTGGAGAAGGCATTCGACCGTGTCCCTCGGGGTGTCCTTTGGGAGGTTCTGCGGGAGTATGGGGTGTCTGGCCCATTGTTGCGGGCCATTCAGTCCTTGTACAACCACAGTGAGAGCTTGGTCCGTATAGCTGGTAATAAGTCGGATTCGTTTCCTGTGGGTGTTGGACTCCGTCAGGGCTGCCCTTTGTCACCGATTCTGTTCATAATTTTTATGGACAGAATTTCTAGGCGTAGCCAGGTGGCGGAAGGCTTCTTCCTTGGTGGCCTCAGAGTCTCATCTCTGCTTTTTGCAGATGATGCGGTTCTGTTGGCTTCATCAGGGGGGGGCCTCCAGCTCGCAGTGGAACGGTTCGCAGCCAAGTGTGAAACGGCTGGCATGAGAATCAGCACCTCTAAGTCTGAGGCCATGGTCCTCAGCCGGAAAAGGGTGGAGTGCCATCTCCGGCTCAGGAACGAGTTCTTGCCTCAAGTGGAGGAGTTTAAGTATCTCGGGGTCTTGTTCACGAGTGATGGGAGAAGGGAACGGGAGATCGACAGGTGGATCGGGGCTGCTTCTGCAGTGATGCGGACGCTGCACCGGTCCGTCGTGTGAAGAGGGAGCTTAGCGTAAAAGCGAAGCTCTCGATTTACCGGTCGATCTACATTCCTACCCTCACCTATGGTCACGAGCTTTGGGTAGTGTTTTTCAAACAACAAACCCTGGAACAATTTTGAAATAAAGGCTCTCCTGAAGGAGAAGAAGAGAGCCTTTAGATCAGGAAATAAGGAGGAGCTGAGAGCCGTGCAGAAGGATCTGAGAAGGAAAATCAGGGATGGAAAAAACATCTACAGGAAGAAGATGGAGGACCAGCTACAGCAGAGCAACATCAGTGGGGTTTGGAGAAGTTTGAACTCAATTTCAGGCCACAAACCAAGCCCTAGGGTTGTGGGAGACTTAGAGTGGGTGAACAACCTGAACCAGTTCTTTAACAGGTTTGACCAGCCACCCACCCCTCCCCCAGCCCAGTCCCCCCTGCTGTCAGCCCCACCATCTTTAATGACTGCCAACCTTTCTTCTTCTTGGGACCTCACACCTCTCAGCTCTCAGCCATCACCCACCCCCTTCACTTCTGAGGACTCCATCTCACAACCCCCATCCCCCACCTCCATCTTGTCCCTCTCAACTCATCATGTGAGGAAGGAGCTACGTAAAATCAAGGTGCGAAAGGCTGCTGGTCCAGACGGCATCAGCTCCAGGCTCCTGAGGTGCTGCGCAGATCAGCTGTGTGGCATCATGGGATACATGTTCAACCTGAGCTTGAAGCTGGGGAAAGTACCACAACTGTAGAAGACCTCCTGTGTGGTACCGGTACCAAAGACCAAACATCCAAAGGATCTTAGCAGCTACAGGCCGGTAGCCCTGACATCGCATCTAATGAAGACCCTCGAGAGGCTGGTCCTCAACCATCTACGCCTCATGGTGTCGTCTTCGTTGGACCCGCTGCAGTTCGCCTACCGGCCTGGCATCGGGGTGGATGACGCCATCATCTACCTCCTGCACCGAGCTCTGACCCACCTGGAGAAGCCTGGAAGCACTGTGAGGATCATGTTCTTTGATTTCTCCAGTGCTTTTAACACCATCCAGCCAGGACTTCTGAGAGACAAGCTGGAACTGTCAGGAGTGGACCACCACATCTCCGAGTGGATACTGGACTACCTCACTGACCGCCCACAGTACGTGAGGACACAGGGCTGTGTCTCTGACAGGCTGGTCTGCAGTACGGGGGCCCCACAGGGAACTGTGCTGGCACCGTTCCTCTTCACCCTCTACACTGCAGACTTCTCCATCAACTCCCCACGCTGCCATCTGCAGAAGTTCTCTGACGACTCTGCCATAGTTGGCCTCATCACAGGTGAGGATGACTCAGAGTACAGACAGTGGACTCAGGACTTTGTGGACTGGTGCCAGCGGAACCACCTCCTGATCAACGCCGCTAAAACCAAGGAGCTGGTGGTGGATTTCCGCAGGCGCAGACCCACCACACAGACACCGGTGAACATCCAGGGAGTGGACATTGAGATAGTGGACTCTTATAAGTACCTGGGTGTTCACCTAAACAATAAACTGGACTGGACTCATAACACTGATGCGCTCTACAGGAAGGGTCAGAGCAGACTCTACCTGCTGAGAAGGCTGAGGTCTTTTGGAGTGCAGGGGACACTCCTGAAGACCTTCTATGACTCTGTGGTGGCATCAGCCATCTTCTATGCAGCAGTATGTTGGAGCAGCAGCTTGTCTACAGCTGAGAGGAAGAGGATAGACAAGCTCATCAGGAAAGCCAGCTCTGTCCTAGGATGTCCTCCCGACTCAGTGCAGGTGGTGGGAGACAGAAGGACTCTGACCAAAATAACATCACTGATGGACAGGGTCTCCCATCCCATGCATGAAACTGTTGCTGAGCTGGAGAGCTCCTTCAGTGACAGACTGCTGCATCCTAAATGCACAAAGGAGCGTTACCGCAGATCCTTCCTCCCAGCAGCTGTAAGACTTTATAACCATCACTGCTCCCAACAAAAACCACAATAACCTACACAATGTAGGATAATATATAATATACTGTAAATAGTCCGGCCTGTTAAGGTTCAACACACAGGCACATCATGTACATTGTATATAGTGTTATTATTAGTAGTATTAAGGTTAATCTTGTTTGTTGATTTTATATATATTCTTTTCTTAATAGTGTAAATTATTATATCTTTATTTATATTTATAATAACTGCGGCTGCTGTTACACCCAAATTTTCCCTCTGTGGGACAATAAAGGCTGTTTCTTCTTCTTCTTCTTCTAGTGACCGAAAGAATAAGATCGCGAATACAAGCGGCAGAAATGAGTTTCCTTCGAAGGGTGGCTGGCCTCTCCCTTAGAGATAAGGTGAGGAGTGCGGCCATCCAGGAGGGGCTCAGAGTAGAGCCTCTGCTCCTCCACATCGAAAGGAGCCAGTTGAGGTGGCTCGGGCATCTGATTAGGATGCCTCCTGGCTGCCTCCTGGGTGAGGTGTTCCAGGCATGTCCCACCGGGAAGAGGCCCCGTGGTAGACCCAGGACACGCTGGAGAGATTATGTATCTCGGCTGGCCTGGGAACGCCTTGGGGTCCCTCCGGATGAGCTGGAGGAGGTGGCTGGGGAGAGGGAAGCCTGGGCTTCTCTGCTTAGGCTTCTGCCCGGCCCGGCCCCGGATAAGCGGAAGAAAATGGATGGATGGATGGATCGGATTTAGGTCTTGCTGCTTCATTGCATTAAAAGCTGATCTGGCTACAAGTGATGCTCATTAAGTGCTGAACTAAAAGCCCAGACCCCTATGGAAGAGTCATCAAGGGAACTGTATACCCTGCCTGGGATCGGGTTACCGGGGCCCCACCAAGGAGCCAGGTCTGAGGAGGCACCTTGAGGGAGAGGTGGCCTGGCGTTAGTGGTGATGGGCCAGCCCCCCTGTAGGCCAACCACCCGCAGGAGGTGTTGTAGGGGATCGGTCCATTGAGTGTTGGGCGGTGGCCAAGGGCAGAGGTCCTAGTGGAGAGATTCCTGGCTAACAAGACTGGCTATAGGGACATGGAATATCACCTCTCTGGTGGGGAAGGTGCCTGAGATTGACTTCTGGTGCTGTGGGAGATGGCTTCCTTTCCAGTAGCACTGTAGTTCTTAGTGCTTACTTATTGTTTTCTGTCTATTTTACTATTTTAACTCATGTCATATGGATCACTCTTTTCACAGTGGTCATAGCAACATCTGCACCTGCTGAGCGGATGGAGAGGCAGGGGGGACCACACAGCATGACCCAGACGGCTGCTCTTCAGTCACCTTCTCCCTGTGCTGGCACACGCCACCGACCACAAAGCTGCTGAGGATGTGGACAAGCTGGACATCTCATCAGGCAGTGCCCCAGGTTTGCAGCGGCGCAGGGTAACGGTCAGGGGCCCATGTAGGTGGGAGTACACGGGCCGTCGTGACCAACATCGCCACACCACCCACATTGTCACCTGGCATGGTCATTACCGTAGGCTGGACCCAAGTTGGTGACTTTTGCCACATTCCGGTGGTGGTTGATGGGGTATCCTGCACAGCACTCCTCGACATGGGGTCCAACGCAACACTGGTCCGACCCGACATCATTCCAGCTGGGACTGCCATGCAAACAACTGATGTGCAGCTTAAGACAGTGACTGGTGACCTGGCCCCCATAAAAGGGAGGGGGATGTTCCAGTTTAAGGTTGGAGACCTAACCATGCCTTTTGCTGCCTGGGTGGCTGACGTCCAGGATGCCTGCATCCTGGGGCTGGACATTTTACGAGCCATTGATGGTGTGCTGGACCTTGGAAAAGGCAGTCTGCTACACCCGGGAGGAGAGAGGGTGCAGCTTAAACCCTCATCTTTAAACCCATCCCCTGCTGTAATAGCTGCTTGCACCTCGGAGTCCCCTGTATTATCACTAGTTGAACAGTGAACTGATGAAGAGGAGAGGCTGTCAGCAGTGAGGAACGTCTGGTCCAGGAACTGTGAGGGCCTGACTCCGCAGCAGCAAGGAAGTCTATGGCAGGTGCTCCTGGACTTTAAAGACATTTTTGCCCTCACAGAGTGCGATGTAGGCCTGACACACTTGGTGGAACACGTTATCGACACTGGGGATGCTCGTCCTGTTAAAGTGCGCCCTCATTGTCTTCCTCTGGTTCATTAGGAGGCGGCTGACCAAGAACTGTGTGAGATGCTAAAGATGGGCATCATAGAGCCATCTGAAAGTCCCTGGGCATCTGCTGTGGTGATGGTGCCCAAGAAGAACAGTCCACGAATGCGCTTCTGCGTGGACTACAGGCCACTTAACCTGTTAACTGGCAAGGGCCCGCCCCCGGGCCCTCTGTAGCGATTTCTGACTTTGAAGCCTCATAGCGTCACAGTAACGCTGCCGTTCGCCCTCACGATGATTTTATATGACAGACTAGACCCTCAAAATTCGATTGACACCTCATTTAGCCAATCATGTTATGAAATGGATTTTCCAGAGCCAATAATATCCAGAGAGCGTCATGTGACATTTAAGGACATGCCCCCAAATGTTCTCCAATCGTTCTTATTGGTCAACTCTAACCTGAAATCTAAAACCACAGATGGATAGCCAATAAAATTCCCGACACGTGGGTATATGGCACTATGGGGTGTGTTTTCACATGAAGGCATAAACTCCCTGCGTATTCAGTGCGTATTTGCTGCGTCCTCCATGCGTAAACCAAACAGGAAGTAGGAGTCTATGCGCTGACGTGCATAAACAGTATTTACAATGTTTTCTCTCGGCAACGGATTGTCAGAATGCATCAAAAACAGACTACATTTATTATACGAAGTGACTAAATGACTCACGAGAGTGGATTATTTTGTATTAGAGAATGTCGTCGCTGATTTGACCAGTTTTATCGCTGCAAATGAACACCTGTTACTCAGAAGGCAGAAGGTAAGTTTTTATTCTCAGCTCGTCCTCGTATTATATGCCGTTCTGATGTAAATATGTATGTAATGCTAAGCTTGGCATGCACCATTACACAGAAAATATAACCGTGCGCCGCTGTGGCGCCACTTATATTGTGTGTTTGCGTGGGCGCTGTATAGTGGTGTGATTTACATATTGAAATGTGCCAGGTGTTTGGGGGTAGGGAAAGGTGTACTGTAAGTATCGATTAGGGGTTTTGCGGGCTTCTCTATTACGTCAGCATCACCCGATAAAAGGGCAAGGTGAGGTGGACAACGTCTCAGAGCTTCATTTGAGATTCGTCGTGATCGCATCGTTGTTTTGGAGTTTTGCGAAATGGCACAGCGGGCCGCTGGCAAGACCAAGTTCAGCGCTCAGGAGGTTGTGGAATTGCTCACACGGAGAGAGAGCGACGTTTCAGCATCAGACTTTTCGGGTTCAACTGATGATCCAACATCAGAAGAAGATTTGTTTTCCGATGGAGATGACCAGTAAGTGTCTAAAGTTTTACAAGTTGGGGGTGGGGGTTATTGTATGGGAGGAGGTTGTACATTTTGTATCAGACAAGGACTACTGGGAGGATTGTGTGGTTTTTATTTTATGTGTGTATGCACTGTCTGCATTTACTGTAACTTTTTTTGATATACAATGTATTTATTTGTGTGTGTAAGGGAATCACTGAAAAATGACTGGGTTTTTGGTGCATGAAGGCCTGACATTTTCCTTCTTTTACAAATTAGGGGAACCTCTGATCATGAGTGGCAGCCAGCCAAAGAGAAGATGGTGGAAGAGGCTTCTTCATCTGATGAAGAGGATCTAATGCCTGTTACAGCACGGGCCAGAAGGGCCAGTGCACCACATGTGACAAGCCATTGTGCTTTGTCCCAAACAGAGACTGTTATAACCGGTGGCACATTGAAAATTCCATGTGAGGGGGGGTGGGGGTAGAGCAGAATAATTGTAAATAGTTGCAGTTTGCTGTGCTGTGTTTTTTTTTTTACATTACTCTGAAAAATAAAATAGCATTTACAGAAATGGTGATTTGTTTTGTGACTAGTTTTTTTTTTACAATGTACAATAGTGTCATTCATATTTTATTGGATTAATATGGCTTTATTTATGATTTATTCAGTAATTTTGTGTGTAGTACTGGATTCCTCAGGATAGTATCTTTGATTAGAGCCCTCATTGATGACTGTATGTTGAAGCATTGAGGAGTTACAGCCCTTTAAAATTTGCATGTCAAAGGCTGCTAACATGTGGCACTCGGAGTCTCCAAATGGCACGTGAGAGACCACGCCAGGGCATCAATGCACAAAAACCTTTACAAAACAATAGGCTTTTGTGCTATCTTGATGAAATTCGAAATGCACGACAAAGACTTCATTCTACAGCTCCAATGTATTTTCCAGTCGATACCTTCTATATTCAGTGTGTAGTTACATGATAACAATCAGGAAAAATCTAGGCGAGGCAAAAATTGTCTACTTTTTCTGTGTTCCAAACTTAATAGCTACATACTCATTATAGTTACAGTGCTTTTGACTACATAAATGAAAAATATAGGTTGTCTGCTTCGCAAAGACACTAAACTTTTGTGTGTACTCCAAAGAGTTCAGGAACAGCAGCTGATTTAATTTGGGTATGCTTTTTCAGGCGTTTTTTGTGATCTTGGCGCCGCCAGTTAAGGGGTTAATAAAGTTACTAAAAAGGACTCTTATCCCCTTCCCAGAATCGACGAGTCTCTCAACCTGGTGGCAGGGTCTTCTTGGTTCTCCACCCTGGACCTGCGAAGCTGTTACTGGCAGGTGCCACTGTCCCCAGATTACAGACCAAAGATGGCCTTTTGCACGAACAGGGGACTGTGGCAGTTCAGAGTCCTGAGCTTTGGCCTGTGCAACGCCCCAGCCACCTTTGAGAGACTTATGGATGGTGTGCTGGCTGGTGTCCCAAGAAGGCAGTGTCTGGTCTACCTGGACAACGTCCTGGTGCATGGGACCTCTTTTGAAACCACCTTGGATACCCTGAGACAGGTAATGGAGAGAGTAAGGGCCGCAGGCCTTAAGCTGCACCCAGATAAGTGCCACTTCATGAGGAGGGAGGTGGAGTTCCTTGGTCACAAGTTGGGTCAGAAGGGCATCAGCACTTTGGAAGAAAAAAGTGCAGACCATTAAGGACTGGCCCACTCCCGCAGACCAGGTGCAACTAAAAAGCTTCCTGGGACTGGTGTCATATTACAGGAGGTTCATGAAAGGCTTCTCCTCCATAGCTGCAATTCAATTCAATTCAATTCAATTTTATTTATATAGCGCCAAATCACAACAAAAAGTCGCCTCAAGGCGCTTTGTATTGCGGGTAAAGACCCTACAATAATACAGAGAAAACCCAACAGTCAAAAACAACCCCCTATGAGCAGCACTTGGCAACAGTGGGAAGGAAAAACTCCCTTTTAACAGGAAGAAACCTCTAGCAGATCCAGGCTCAGGGAGGGGCAGTCATCTGCCGGGACCGGTTGGGCTGAGGGGAGAGAAAAGACATGCTGTGGAAGAGAGCCAGAGATTAATATCAATTAATGATTAAATGCAGAGTGGAGTATAAACAAAGTAAATAAGGTGAATGAAAAGAAACAGTCTATTGTGGGAACCCCCCCCCCCAGTAGCCTAGGCCTATAGCAGCATAACTAAGGGAGGGTTCAGGGTCACCTGATCCAGCCCTAACTATAAGCTTGATCATAAAGGAAAGTTTTAAGCCTAATCTTAAAAATAGAGAGGGTGTCTGTCTCCTGAATCCAAGCTGGAAGCTGGTTCCACAGAAGAGGGGCCTGAAAGTTGAAGGTTCTTCCTCCCATTCTACTCTTAAGTATCCTAGGAACCACAAGTAAGCCAGCAGCGAAGTGCTCTGTTGGGGTGATATGGTACTATGAGGTCTTTGAGATAAGATGAGGCCTGATTTTTCAAGACCTTGTATGTGAGGAGAAGAATTTTAAATTCTATTCTAGATTTAACAGGGAGCCAATGAAGAGAAGCCAATATGGGAGAAATATGCTCTCTCTTTCTAGTCCCTGTCAGTACTCTAGCTGCAGCATTTTGGATCAGCTGAAGGCTTTTCAGGGAGCTTTTAGGACAGCCTGATAATAATGAATTACAATAGTCCACCCTAGAAGTAATAAATGCATGAATTAGCTTTTCAGCATCACTCTGAGAAAGGATGTTTCTAATTTTAGAAATATTGCACAAATGCAAAAAAGCGGTCCTACATATTTGTTTAATATGTGCATTGAAGGACATATCCTGGTCAAAAATGTCTCCAAGATTTCACACAGTGGTACTGGAGGCCAAAGTAATGCCATCCAGAGTAAGTACCTGGTTTGACACCATGTTTCTAAGATTTGTGGGGCCGAGTACAAGAATTTCAGTTTTATCTGAATTTAAAAGCAGGAAATTAGAGGTCATCCAGGCCTTAATATCTTTAAGACATTCCTGCAGTTTAATTAATTGATGTGCATCATCTGGATTCATTGATAGGTAAAGCTGAGTATCATCTGCATAACAATGAAAATTTATGCAATGCTTTCTAATAATACTGCCTAAGGGAAGCATGTATAATGTAAATAAAATTGGTCCTAGCATAGAACCCTGTGGAACTCCATAATTAACCTTAGTGTGTGAAGAAGACTCCCCATTTACATGAACAAATTGGAGTCTATGAGATAAATAGGATTCAAACCACTGCAGTGCAGTACCTTTAATACCTATAGTATGCTCTAATCTCTGTAATAAAATATTATGGTCAACAGTATCAAAGCTGCACTGAGGTCCAACAGGACAAGAACAGAGATGAGTCCACTGTCAGAGGCTGTGAGAAGATCATTGGTAACCTTCACTAATGCTGTTTCTGTACTGTGATGAATTCTGAAACCTGACTGAAACTCTTCAAATAAACCGTTCCTCTGCAGACGATCAGTTAGATGTTTTACAACTACTCTTTCAAGAGTCTTTGAGAGAAAAGGAAGGTTGGAGATTGGCCTATAATTAGCTAAGACAGCTGGGTCAGTGATGGCTTTTTAAGTAGAGGTTAAATTACAGCCACCTTGAAGGCCTGTGGTATATAGCCAACTAATAAAGACAGATTGATCATTTTTAAGATAGAAGCATCAATAATTGGAAAGACTTCTTTGAACAGTTTAATAGAAATGGGATCTAATAAACATGTTTCTGGTTTGGGGGAAGCAAGTATTGAAGTTAACTCTGAAAGATCAACTGGAGCAAAAGAGTCTAAACAAATACCAGCAGTGCTGAAAGCAGCCGAACATGAAGATAAATCTTTGAGATGGTTATGAATAATTTTTTTCTCTAATGTCTAAAATTTTATTTGTAAAGAAATCCATGAAGTCACTACTAGTTAAAGTGAAAGGCATACTCAGCTCTACAGAGCTCTGACTCTTTGTCAGCCTGGCTACAGTGCTGAAAACAAACCTGGGGTTGTTCTTATTTTCTTCAATTAATGATGAGTAGTAAGATGTCCTAGCTTTACGGAGGGCTTTTTTATAGAGCAACAAACTCTTTTTCCAGGCTAAATGAGCATCTTCTAATTTAGTGAGACGCCATTCCCTCTCCAGCTTTCGGGTTATCTGCTTTAAGCTGTGCGTTTGTGAATTATACCACGGAGTCAGGCACTTCTGATTTGAGGCTTTCCTTTTCAGAGGAGCCACAGTATCCAAAGTTATACGCAGTGAGGATGTAAAACTATTGACGAGATAATCGACCTCACTGGGAGCAGAGTTTAGGTAGCTGCTCTGTACTGTGTTGGCACTGAAGAGCATAATAATGAAGGAATTAGATCCTTAAACTTAGTTACAGCACTTTCACAAAGACTTCTACTGTAATAAAACTTATTCCCCACTGCTGTGTAATTCATTAAAGTAAATGTAAATGTTACTAAGAAATGATCAGACAGGAGGGGGCTTTCAGGGAATACTGTTAAGTCTTCAGTTTCTATGCCATATGTCAGGACAAGATCCAGAGTATGATTAAAGTGGTGGGTGGGTTGACGCCCGCTTGGCCCTGGTTGAAATCCTCCACAAGGAGTTTCAGGCCCTGCGGGAGTCAGTCGAGTTCAGCCAGCATCAGGTGGAAACGCTGGGTGCTGAAAACGCTGTCCTCAGAGAGTCGGTGAATTCCCTCACAGAGGAAACGACCCGGCTCTCAGAAGAAAATAAGAAAATTAAAGACTCTATTATCGAGCTTCAGGCCCGCAGCATGAGAGAAAATCTTGTGTTTTCAGGTATCCCGGAGAAGGCAGAGGAGGACCCGGAGGCTACAGTGAAGGAATTTATCCAAACTCACCTGAAGCTCCCGGAGGACGCCGTGAAGACCATCGCCTTCCATAGAGTCCACCGCCTGGGAGGGAAGCGACCCGGAGCACGCAGACCCAGACCGATCGTGGCCAAATTCGAACACTTTAAACAAAAAGAGCTGGTGAAGAGCCGCGGCCGGGAGCTGAGAGGGACGGACTTCAGCGTCAACGACCAGTTTCCAAAGGAGATCCTGGAGCGACGCAAGGTCCTGTTCCCCATCTGGAAGAAGTTCATGCAGGGAGGCTCCCGGGCTGTCATCGCCGTGGACAAACTGTATGTAAATGGACAGCTTTACCGAGACAAAAACACCACGCCATGGCTCTACTGATCGATCAGGTGATCTGTGTCCATATTAACGTTCTTTTCTGAGTTTTTTTTCAACTATCTAAACAGTACCATTAAATAGTCTAAATAGTCTAAATCTGTCTAAGTAGTACCATTAACGCCGACGAGTCAGCATAGTGCCGTGATCGTTTGTTTGTTTGTTTGTTCTGTTTTGTTTTCCCCTCATCCAATTTCATTCTTATGTCACTTAGGTCACTTTTTACACGTCTTTTTTCTTTCTGCACTCAGCAATATGTTTACGTCACTTACAATGCTACAGTTTACTACACTAACATACAGCGCAGATGCACACACACCAACATACAGCGCACATACACACGCACACATCAATATAAAGGGCACACGCCAACATACAGAACATATGTACACACACACACACATCTTTAGTGAGCACACAACAGTCCATCAGTTAGTTTAAATATGAGCACACTCAGATTTGTCTCATGGAATGTGCACGGAGCTGGTTCGAGGGAAAAGAGACTAAAAATTTTTAATCGGTTAAAAGACTTAAAAGCAGATGTTGTTTTTCTACAGGAGACACATGTGTTCAAAACATCTGTGCTCACTCTTTCCTCTCCACAGTTCCCTCACACGTACTCAGCCTGCTATAACTCCAAACAAAGGTGTAGCTATATTGATTAACAAGAAGATAAACTTTAACATTAGCAACACTACAATAGACCCTGAAGGTAGATTTATAATACTTAATTTATCTATACAGAATACAGATTTATGTATTGCTAGTATATATGGGCCAAATGTTGATGACCCCTCCTTCTTTCATGCTTTGTTCACTTCACTCTCAGATCACTCTGACACCACACTTGTAATAGGAGGAGACTTCAACCTGGTACTTAATGCAGATATTGACAGGCTCAGTACAGCAGTGAGTCAGAGGAACTGGCAGTCTGCAGACATTCTTAAACAGTACATGAAGGATTTTGGTCTTTGCGATGCTTGGCGTTCACATCACCCCACTCTGAGAGATTATAGTTTTTTCTCACCAGTACACAAATCTCATTCCCGCTTAGATTACTTTTTAGTTAGCAGCTCCATGATGATGGATATCACAGACACTCAGATTCACCCTATCACTATTAGCGATCATGCACCGGTGTCTATGTCTCTGACACAGAAAAGAGTCACACCACCAATCAGGAACTGGAGATTTAATACATCATTACTTAAAGAAGAAGATTTTATTAATTATTTCAAAAAGGAGTGGTCAGCATACTTAGAATATAATGATATTCCAGGAATATCACCATGTGTTCTTTGGGAAGCAGGAAAGGCAGTAATGCGGGGCAAAATAATATCTTACTGCTCGCATAGGAAAAATAAAGAAAAAGCACTTGTGTTAGAATTAGAACAAAAAATTAAATCTTTAGAAACTGCCTATGCCGCTTCACCACAAGAACATACAATTATCAGCCTGAGGAAACTGAAACTGGAGCTAAATGAAATAATTGATAAAAGGACACAATTTATGTTGCAGAGGCTGCGTTTGGAAAACTTTGAGCATGGAAATAAATCTGGAAAATTCCTGGCCAACCAATTAAAACTGAATAAAGAAAAAAACAGCTATTTTTTCTATTAAAGACTCGACTGGTATTATTACTCATGACCCACAACAAATAAATAACTCTTTTAAAGACTTTTATGAAGCTTTATACTCACCACAGATTAACCCATCTGATACTGAAATTGAAGAATTTCTTAATAATATAAATCTACCAAAACTAAATGACAGCCAGGCTGCAGCTCTGGATTTACCTCTTTCATTGTCTGAACTTAGTGAAGCCCTACAGCATCTCCCAAATAATAAAGCCCCAGGCCCAGATGGTTTTCCAGCCGAGTTTTATAAAGAATTTTGGTCTGAGCTAGCTCCCATTTTTTTCAGAATGGTAACTCAGATTCAGAATGATCACATCTTATCTCCAACCTTAAACTCTGCTAACATTAGCCTGCTTCTTAAACCAGGCAAAGACCCCACACTCCCATCCAGCTACAGGCCAATCTCTCTCATTAATATAGATCTTAAAATAATTTGCAAAGCCCTTGCCAAAAGATTAGAAAGTATTACCCCATGTATTGTACATCCAGATCAAACAGGCTTTATCAAGGGTCGGCACTCAGCCAATAATACACGTCGACTGATAAATATAATAGACTATTGTTTTATTAACAAATTAGAGACGACAATCGTGTCTTTAGATGCAGAAAAGGCATTTGATCGGGTAAATTGGAAATTCTTACTAGCAGTTCTACAAAAATTTGTAGAATTGAATCTAGAAATGCCTACTTGGGTAACAGAATTTCTTAACCTCTGTACCCCAAAATTGTTATCAAAATTATATAAATTATTAATAAAAACTGATGATTCAGTTTCCCTCCCAATTGCAAAATGGGAGCATGATCTTTCTGTCAACCTGGATCAAAATTTATGGACAGAAATATGTTTAAATATCTTCAAAATGACTGAAAGACCCCAAATACAACTTGTACAATATAAGATTCTCCATAGAACATACTACACTGGACAAAGGATGTTCCAAATGGGCCTTACACACTCAAACATATGCACCCACTGTACAAGCAATTCAGAGGATAATCATCTACACGCTCTGTGGTCTTGTGTACCAGTTCAGAGATTTTGGCAGAGGATTTGTGAAGATCTATCCACATGGTTTAGCTGTCGTATCCCAACTTCCCCCAGACTATGCATCTTAGGTGATGTCAGTGAATTAATTATGGAGTTAAATATATCACACATAGTTCTTACTGCCTTGTGCATCGCTAAGAAGATGATCCTCATGAACTGGAAGACAAAAAATAAACTATGTATTACTCAGTACAGAAATTTATTAATAGATTATGTTAGTTTAGAGAGAATGTCTGCTTCTTCTAATAACAAATTGGAGGAATTTGACTCTCTTTGGTTCCCACTGATCAGCTCCATTACTTAGTGGGGGTGGTGGGCTGCGGGCTCTGCTCCTGATGTGCTTTGTAGGGGGGTGGGTGAGGACTCCGGATGCCTGTGTAGCTGGTAGCCTCCTGAGACTGGAGTCCTGGGGCGACCTTCTGGTGATGTCTGTGTGCCTGTCCTGGTTGATGGTGGTGGGGGCTTGGATGATGCTGCCTTCGGTCCTGGGGTGTGGGCGGGGTGCTTGGGGGGGTGGTGCCGGCCCTCGGTCGGTTGGCTGGTCTTCCCTGTATGGCTTGGGGGCTGGGGTCTGGGGCCCCGACACTGGGGCCGCGCCGGCTCCCGGTGGGTCCCCCCTGGCGCGGGGGGGGCCTCTGCTGTCCCGACCGCGCCACCGGGTGGGGTGGGTTGGCCTGGCGTCGGGATGTCCGGTCTACGCTTTTGGGGCCCTGGGGTGCCTGCATTGCAGGGGGGTGGGGTGGGGGATGGGGCCGCGGTGGGGTGGTTGGGGGGGACTGGGCACTGTATTTCCATGCCCAGGCCAGTATGTCCTGTCGCTTGTTTGTGTCTATTGTTGAGTGAATGGGCATCTAGGGGGAGCGGGCCGCCCTCTGCAGTGGGGGCGAGGGCACCAACCTCGGGTGCTGCAGTGCTCCGGGGTGCTGTCACCACGGCCCCGGGCTCACCTCCCCCTGCCCTGTGCTGGGGTGTGGGAGGTCGGGTTGCCTATTGAGCCAACGGACAGCTGGCTCTCTTCTTCCAGGATTCTTCCTGGTCATATGCCCCCCCCCCCCCTCCCCCTCCCCATACACAAACACACAGACACACACACACACAGAATACACATCACTCACAGATGTAGGATGGAGAGGCCACGTGGAGAGCTGCACCACCACTTGCCTCTCCGTTTTAATTGCACTTGAGTCATTATAACTCACAACATATACACACTTACAACCTGATACACATAGGACCTTTGGGGCAGGCATGTTACTCAGAGGTTGATGAGGTGGGGCCGCTGAGGTGGCCCCACTCGGATCCTCGTCACTGTCTGTCCCCAAATTTTATTTGCACTTTAGACATGGAGGGTTTTGGGGGGGCAGTGTGGGCAAGCACTGACGACCAACAGTTGGTGCTTGTGGCATAACTGTCCCCTCAATTTTAACTGCACCCTATACACCTCATTCACTCACAAACATTAACACATAGACCTACAAGTTGGGGAGGAGGAGGGGTGGATGGGTCATCTTACACCCCGATTTCTTACACCTCGCCCAGGGTGGGGGTAGAGTGGTTCCTTGGGGACCGGGCTGGTGGCGTCCTGGGGTCGCTGTTGGCCCTGGGGTGGTTTCCACTTGCCCCGTCTTCAGAGGGTGGGTAGCTATGGATGAATGTGTGTCTTTGTGTATTTGTCACCGTCTCCATGAGTATGGGTGGGTGAGTGAATGTGTATGTATGTCATATCTGTGTGTGGGTAAGTATGTATGGGCATGTATGAGTATCTGTGCATAAATGTGTACACGGGTGTGTGGGTGTGTTTGTATGTATGGCTGGACCTGGGTCTGGGCCTTGTGCCTTGCCTCCTGGCCGCTCCTTGCTGGTTGCCTCCTCCCCCCTACCGCCCTGGGATGGGGGTGCCTCAGGGTTCCTGGGTGGGGCTGGATGTTCTGGCGTGGGTGCTGGCCTGCCCCCCTTGGGGGTGCGGTGCGGGGCTGCGTTGGCTTCTTTGGCATGGGGGGGGGCTCTGTGGAGGGTCGTGCGGTCCTTGGGTGCCGTGGGTCCGGGGGCCCTGCGGCCGGCCAGTGCAGGGGGCTGGCCGCTGGGGGGGGACTGGCTTCTCATCGCCTTGGGTTCCCTGGAGCCCTTGCTCCTCGACTGGGGGGGGCTCCGTCTGAGACCACCCTCTCCCGTCTGCTGGGGTGGGTGTGCGGTTGTCTTTGGACTGAGTAGCCATGGGTCTTCCTGGCTCTTGGTGGGCTGCTGGTGGCCTGGGTTTCCGGGGGCTTTCCCTACCTGCCTCTGGCTTCTGATGGGTGGAGCTGCAGCGTTTTGCCCTCATTGGTAAGTACGTTCCATGACACAGACACAAACATGACACAGACACAAACACCCACTCAATCACAACTCAACAAAATTGTTGGTGTGCGTAACATGCTTTGTTAGTTTTGTTTTTCACACACAAATTTATTTTTGCAAGTATTGATAGTATTTTTTTATGTTAAAGTGATGAACTATCTGATTAATAGACTTGTGCTCTTTCCCCCTTTTTTTTTTTTTTTTTTTCCTCTCCTTTTTTTGCTCCCTTTCTCTCTCCCTTTTTCTTTTCTTTATTTTCCTTTTCTTCAGCCTGTCAGCTCTGGCTGTTACATTGTATGTGAAAAAATAACTCAGATAAATAAAATAAAGGGTTAAAACATCAACAAGAAGAGCCTATTGAGAACCTATAGAGCTCATCTTGAAATAGCAAATATGTTTGGCACAACAACGCATTCAGATCACAGTTCTGCTTGCAAGATCTACCAGACATGACAGGCTTTAAAAAAAAAAAAAAAAAAAGTGGTGGGTGGGCTCCTTTACATTTTGAGAGAAGCCAATTGAATCTAACAATAGATTAAATGCAGACTGTCATTTTCACCATCTACATGGATGTTAAAATCACCCACTATAATGATTTTATCTGAACTGAGCACTAAATCAGATAAAAAGTCTGAGAAATCAGACAGAAACGCTGAGTAAGGGCCAGGTGGACGATAGATAATAACAAATAAAACAAGTTTTTGATTTTCCCAATTAGGATGGACAAGACTAAGAGTCAGGCTTTCAAAAGAATGAAAACTTTGTCTGGGTCTGTGATTAATTAGTAAGCTGGAATTGAAGATTGCAGCTACTCCTCCTCCTCAACCTGTGCTTCGAGCATTCTGACAGTTACTGTGACTCGGGGGTGTTGATTCATTTAAACTAACATATTCATCCTGCTGTAACCAGGTTTCTGTAAGGCAGAATAAATCAATATGTTGATCAATTACACTGGGCAACAATTTTTTACTTTTTGAATGTTGTCTAGATTTCTACAACTGATTTAGGGTATTTTTGCACTGCTGAATCAGGAAATGGCATCCGTTTTTCTCCATCAGGTTAGGTTTTTGTGCTAAGTTGATTTGAAAAAAAATCAGATCTTGTGACAAAATCGATTAAATTTTTGTGGCATTATCAGCTGATTCTTGTCAACACATATCATCCTAAATATGTTTTTAAGAGAAAAAATATTTTTCCAACAACATATATTGATTACCTGATAGAAACATTGATTACTGTAAACTGAATGGTGGGCAATGATAAAGGTAAGTACAGGTAAATTGCATGTTGCTTCACCATTGTTCAAACTTCAGGGCTTGAACTTCCATTTCTTCGAACTCCTGGAATGCCCAGCAGCAGGGACTCCATCTCTTTCATGTCCTGATGGAATCTCTCCCCCTGCTCGTCCCTCATTTAACCCAGGTTCTCAGGAAACCGGTCCATATGTGAAAATAGGTAGTGCATCTTGATGCTCATGTTGCAGTCCAGGTTTCTGAAAGGTCAGCATGTTGTTGACAAGTTCTGCATAGTTTCTGGCCTTATTGTTGCCAAGAAAGTTCTTCACTACCAGATCAAATGCCTTCCACGCCTCCAGTTCCACTTCGTTCATTGAGCTTTCGAACTCTGGATCTCTGATGAGCTGACGGATCTGAGGATTGTCAAAGATGCCAGCTTTCAACTTCTCCATGGTCAATCCTGGAAAAGCCTGGCACAAGTAAGTGAAACAGTCACCATCCTTGTCCAGAGCCTTGGTGAACTGCTTCATGAGGCCGAGCTTGATGTGAAGCGGTGGGAAGAGTATTCTGTCTCTGTCCACCAGAGGGTGGTTGATGATGTTCCTTTCTTTGCAAGGCACCAATTCCTCCCCCACAGCTGAGGACGGTCCCTACTATCCCACATGCACAGAAAACATGGGTACTTGGTGAAGCCAGACTGTTGTCCCAACAAAAAGTTCACCATCTTCAGGTCAACACAAATAAACCACTTATGCTGATCATAACCAATTTTCTCCAGCACATATTTCACCGCTTCAAACTTCTCTTTCAGTGTAGTCGAGTGAGCAATGGGTACAGAGGCAAACTTTCCTATACACTTCGTGGGGCGGCTTCCCCATTAACTTTAGTTTTGATCCACCAACTTTATGCTTTGCCGCACCAATTTTTGGAAGACTTCGAGGTTTTATGACTTCAAACTGATCCCTTTTCAACATAATCACCCAGAACTACCGGACCTGAATACTTCTTGTCATTTAAATAATCATTTCCAATCAAAACAATTATTTGACATCGCATTTTACCCCACCAACTTCTTCTAAAATGCTCCACACATGCGTACATGTGAACAAAAACATAAAAAACGACATGTGGCCATAGCTCAAAAACTTGACCTGATTGAGCAAAACCAATGTGATTTTTGGATTCAGCACATCAGATTCGTCCTAAATCAGCTGAAAAAACACAGACAACAAATTTGTTGTTGACCAGTGTTATTAAATCATTTGCTAATAGGGACTTGGAAGAGAGAGACCTAATGTTTAATAATCCACATTTAATTGTTTTATTCTTTGGTGCAGTTGATGAAGCTGTATTATTTATTGTTTTTGAATTTTTATGCTTAAATACCTTTTTGCTGATTTTAGCTTTGTTTTTTGGTGGTCTGGGAGCAGGCACCAACTCTATGGGGATGGGGTTTTGGGGGGATGGCAGGAGGAGAGAAGCTGCAGAGAGGCGTGTAAGACTGCAACTCTGCTTCCTGGTCTCAACCCTGGGTAGTCAGGTTTTAGGAGGGTTAATAATCCATCCATCCATCCATTCGCTTCCGCACATCCTGTTAAGGGTCGCGGGGGGGCTGGAGCCTATCCCAGCTGTCATAGGGCGAGAGGCAGGGTACACCCTGAACAGGTCGCCAGCCTGTTGCAGGGCCAACACAGAGGGACAGACGACCTTTCACACTCACATTCATGCTCTCATTCACACCTATGGGCAATTTAGATTAGCCAATTAACCTAACCCCAGTAAGTGCATGTCTTTGGAATGTGGGAGGAAACCGGAGTACCCGGAGGAAACCCACGCAAGCACGGGGAGAACATGCAAACTCCACACAGAGAGAGGGAGAGACCTGGGCCAAGGTGGAATCGAACCCAGGCCTTCCAGATGGTATTCTAACTGTGAGGCAGCAGTGCTAACCACTACGCCACCGTGCTGCCCGGGTTAATAAATTTGGCCATATTTCTAGAAATGAGAGCTGCTCCATCCAAAGTGGGATGGATGCCGTCTCTCCTAACAAGACCAGGTTTTCCCCAGAAACTTTGCCAATTATCTATGAAGCCTACGTAGTTTTTTGGACACCACTCAGACAGCCAGCGATTCAAGGAGAACATGCGGCTAAACATGTCGCTCCTGGTCTGATTGGGAGGGGCACAGAGAAAACTACAGAGTCCGACATTGTTTTTGCAAAGTTACACACCTAGTCAATATTAATTTTAGTGACCTCCGATTGGCGTAACCAGGTGTCATTACTGCCGACGTGAATAACGATGTTACCAAATCTACGATTAGCCTTAGCCAGCAGTTTCAAATTTCCATGAATGCCGCCTGCTTTGGCCCCTGGAAGACATTTGACTATGGTCGCCGGTGTCTCTAGCTTCACGTTTCTCAAAACAGAGTCGCCAATAACCAGATTTTGTTCCTTGGCGGGTGTGTTGCTTAGTGGAGAAAAACGGTTAGAGACGTGAACAGGTTGGTGGTGTACCTGGGGTTTCTGCTTAGGACTACGCTTCCTCCTCACAGTCACCCAGCCGGCCTGTTTTCCCTGCTGCGGGGGAGCTAACGGTGGCTAAGCTACCATGGTCTGCACCCACTACAGGGGCCTGGCTAAATATATGATTTTCGAGGGTGCAGAGCCGAGTCTCGAATTCAGAAAGCCTGGCCTCCAGAGCTACAAACAGATTACATTTATTACAAGTACTGTTACTGCTAAAGGAGGCCAAGGAGTAACTAACACTGCATGAAAAGTGGGTTTTTCCACAGTTTCTTGTATGTAATATTGCCGTGCCCCTTGAGCTTTAGGGCTCTCAGCCGGAGGCTTTGGCCAGAACAATAAACTGTAGGGAAACTGCCGTGGACTCTCTGTGTCAGTGCTACCTCAGCTCCCCCCTCTCCTCAGGTCTAGGGCAGGCTCTCATATATAAAGGAGGTTTCTGTGAGTCATACAAATGCAGATCAAGTACTCACCAGTGGTCACCAGTACTCGCCAGTGGTCTACCCCTCCCAACAGTTGTAAGCAGCATATTTTTATTTTGAGATACATATAATCAAATTTACATTATCATCTTTTAAGCCTTTTTCCATTACAATGTGACTACACATAAATTATTATACAGCGAAACATTCAAACAAGACTAAACTCAGAAGAAGTCATTCTATTTTATAAATTAGTATTATCTAGTTGGAAATATACTTTTGGAGGTTTTCAGCTTTTGTCCCTTTTTCCAATAAGGCTGTGAGCTTCTGTCTGTGAGCTTCTGTCTGTGAGCTTCTGTCTGTGAGCCTTTGCAATCGTGTTTTTTGTGAACCCTGAACTTTAGTGGACTGAGGGAGATAAACAAAGGCTATAACTTGATTTTGGTGACACTACAAGCATTATTTTCATTGAAAAGCAAACTCAGTTTTCAGTCTAATTCACTGTAACTAAAAGTCTGTCACACCATCATCCTCTTCTGTGCAGTGGCTTCCCAGCTAGCATTGAACATTCAGACAACATCCCATGAACGCTGCCATAAACGTTCAGTGAATGTTCACATGCATTAATAACATTAAAGACTACCAAGGCAGATGGAATAAGAAAACATATAAACATATAAACTTTTATTTTGCTATACATGGATGTACATAAGAGATATCAGCAGTGGATGTGTGTCTTCCAGCTCATAGGGGGTTGTTTTGACTGTTGGGTTTTCTCTGTATTATTGTAGGGTCTTTACCCACAATACAAAGCGCCTTGAGGTGACTGTTTGTTGTGATTTGGCGCTATATAAATAAAATTTAATTGAGTTGAAATGAAATGAATTGAATTCCGTGTGGCACCTTCCTCGCCTGTGATTGGACAATACAGATCACGTGCGGGATCACACTGAAGGTCTCGCAAGACCAAAGGAAACCAGTGCGGTCGTTCTCTTCCGTTCAAACTGAATGGCGTTCTTTGTCTACGCTGCTTTCCTGGTACGACAATGGAGGTCGTCTATATTTTCAACACCCCAGAAGCTCCCCGTGAAAGCGGGCCTCTCTACCGGCCAGCTTCAACCAGCCCCGCTGCAGACGAGAAGACACTGCTGGCTGCAATGAGTGGGTTATCTCCTGTTTTTTCGCAACTTAAAGACAAGATGGCGTCTATTGTGTAGCGACTCGATGCTCTGGACTCTAACAAAGAAAAGACGGCAGCACAATCCGAAAACTGCGGTAAGACTTGGTCGTTTCTAAAACATAAATACTAAGAGTGGAGGAATGGTCACAGTAAGCTGACAGACGTGTTGTGATTTGGTTTCTTATTTTTATTTGGTTTCATCTTATAGGAAGCAGTTCCTGCACAACTCTGAATCCAATAAAAGCCGGTATGATCCTCTGCAGAGGTAAGAATCAGAAACAAAGCAGCAGTATTCAATGTGTGGAGGAGAGAAGAACTTCAAATGTTTCTACTCTTATTTATTTTCACCTTTATTTTCCACAGACTGTGTTCGCCTCACAACGCGAGTGTGAGTGTTCCTAATGCGTGGACCGTGATATAATTGTGTGTAAGTATCTATTGGTGTTGTTTGTTTGTGTGTTTTTTGCCTGGATATGTTTATGTATACACTGTGTTTATGCTCTTTATTTACAATGTACAAAAATGTTTTCCAGCTTCTTGTTAAACCTACAGACGGTCCGCCACAGTTTCCGCTACAGTCAGCCTCACGTTCAGGAAAAGGCGACAGCCATTAAAAATCCTGCCCGGTGACGTGCAAGAAGGAAGCCGGTAAGACGTGTTGGATTGTATTGTTGGTCTGCTGTATTTGTGTAGTTAGCTTGGAAATGCAGTTTTATTTTTGGGAAATATTACTTATTTTTTTTTTAACTTTATATAAAATCTGGCTTCTTTTGAACAACCCAAAATGTCTATAAAAAGATGATGCAGTGAAGGTGAAAATAATTAACACTGAATGTTAATATTTTTAGCAGCTGTAACATTTTGGGACCTAAAGATAAAAAATGTATAATCAGTTTAAAGGTGCCTCAAGGGTTAATGACCAAAATCACTGAAGTAATTTTATCAATGTTACATTTTTTCAAAGTACTTGTTCATTTGTCTTTTTTTCACAGGATGCAGGAGTTGGTACTTTGTCACATAACCATTGTTTTTGATGACAAAGATGGGCTGATTAATTTTGCATTCAGGGTCTTATCTGCTATGTGTGCATTCAAAGTCAAGAGACTCAAACTTTCAGTGTAGTTTCCTGATTTTTCACAATATTTCATTTAGTTTCATAATGACTTAATGTGTCAACAGCTGCTGGAGGCGAGGGCGAGTGTCCTGGCAGTGAAGGAGGTTGCCTTCTGGGACGGTGTCACCACTGACCTCATGTTGGATGAGGAGGATGGCATCTCAGAGGGCGTATTGGGCTGGATTAAGACCCCCAAGCTTCCCCAGCCAGGAGCTCAGTGACCTCTGAGCCAAACTGCAAGACAGACTAGAAGCTCACCCTAAATACAACGCCATGCACCATAAGTGTTTGTATGCTGGACCATGCTCTGAGAGAAAGCCACCACCACATGGCCCAGAAGTAGCAAAGCATTATATGTCATAATGTTTTTGTTTTCTTTACATATATATATATATATATATATATATATATATATATATATATATATATATATATATATATATATATATATGGATTATATAATGTGTGTATGTGCATGTTGCTTTGTAAATAAAAGAAAAAAAAGAAATTCAAACTTGTGCCTCACAATTTGTTTCTCTTAATTGAATTCCTTTTAGTTGAGGTTATTAGCATGGCATGAATACAACATAACATACAAGGTATATCACAGAAATAATAATTAAAAATAATTTTTATTACTGGGTTATTATTTATTAGGGAGGGGCTTACCCAGGCCTGTCTTTATAAAGGCCAATGGGGGACAGATCTACCAGCCAATCACATGAGTGCTGAATTGTAATGGCATTTTTTTCATCCAATGACAGAGAAGCCACGTGGGTCTGTTGCCACTGCTTCGGCTTGCAGCGCTGCTATTCATATGTAAAGTAGAGACGTTAACACCTCCCGCTGGCCGGCTCCCCCGTACCTTTACCCCCCGCTGCTTCTGGTGGTACGTAAACGACCATATCCGTCTCAGGCGAACGAAAATGCGAATCCCCGTATGCTGACGAAAGCTGCCGTTTACTAGCGGCGCCCACGTCAGTATACAGGGACAAATATGCTTCTTTTCGTGCAGTGTAAACATGTGACACCCAGAGCAGGAAAGTGCAGGAGGGACAGGAGAAGAAGCCATGCTGGTAGTGAGTCGGCTAGGAGCTAAGCTACGTGCTGCGCTAAGCTAGCGAATTTCTAAAAACAAAGTGAATAATGTGAATACAGGTGATTCCGCAAATAGTGTGCTCTAGATAAAGTAGGTGAAGATGAAATACATTGTTATCCACATAAATCGAGCTATATAGATTTAACAGCTAACAGACAGCAAAACATGACTGTGCTCCGAAACAGGAACAGGAAGTGATACAATACCGCAGTGAGAGCCAACACCGGGGCCGTTTCTCAATATGCGTGCTTGTCAGTGACGTGCGGTGAGGGTCGTGACTGGTGAGGCACTGACGTCATCACATCAGATTTACAAACATATAGCTTATTCACCATTTGACTGGCAACAGTTGTTTTGTTTAACATTTCATATCAGCATTGTTTACACATACAAATAAGCAAAGAAAAAAACAACCAAAAAAAAGTTATCATCATACCTTTACTTATAAATGAAGTCCATGCGCCGCTCCTTCTGAAGGAAAGCATTGATGACCTGTTCGTAGAAGTCTTCCTTATCTTTCCTCAGTTTTAAAAGTCTCTCTGTCTCAATGGAGATCACTGCCAGTGAAGAAAGTCGTGCTTGATCAGTCCTGTTCCGACTGTATGTTTTCAGTCTTTTCAGTGCAGAGAATGAGCGCTCCACCGAGGCTGTAGTAGCTGGAACAGTGAGCACAAGCTGGAGCAACTTTGTCGCCTCAGGAACAGTTTCAGTGAGATCATTCTGGGCCAAAAAGCTAAGAAGCTGTCCAGGAGATTTACATTGATCCCTCACCGTTTGTGAGCTATACAGTCCAACGCGATTCGCTTTTAGTTCCACAAAGTCAAAGAATCTGGCATATTTTGACAGGCTCTGCAGTTTTGCGTCATCAAAATGTTCTGACATTTCACTGAATTTTGTGCAGTCCACCAAACCAAGGAAAGCCAGCTCACCAAAATGATCGAACCTGGCCTTCATTTGACAGCTTATGTTTTCCAGAATGTTACAGAACACTCGTTTTCGTTCACATCTAATCGACTGTCTGTCTCCACTCTCTGTCAGATTCAGTGCGCTGCATTTCTGCTCAAATCGGTCCCAGAAACTGTCGAACTTGAGTCTCATGCGCTCGAGAGCTACAACAGTGTCGCGGATGCGTGCAAGACAATATTCAATGTCCATCACTTTGTTTTGTAGCACTCTAAAAAGCGCGTCAGTTTCATTGAAAATGTCCTCATACACCATAAGGAGAAAGTATGTTGATGCTTTTGAAAGCCACCGATTGTATCCTGCTGCCATCATCAGCGTGTCATTATCCCAGATGTCGGGATTTTCCATAATAACATGAAACAACGTGCGCAGATCATTTTGGTGCATGCTTATTGTCTGCAGCAGCCTAGAGATAGAGCTCCATCTTGTAGGTGCTGCTCTGGGTAAACGGCGCTTGACAACATCATCCAGCAAGTGAGTGCGCTTGGTGGACTTGCTGAAAAATGACGCTAGTCCCTCAGCTGTTTTAAAAAACGTGCGACATTCCGGCATGCACTTTGCTGAATGCAAGAGCACCAAGTTCAGCTTGTGTGCGTAACAGTGTGTGAACATGGCTTCAGGCACTTTTTCTTTAATTTTAGCTTGCACGCCATTGAGCTCTGAAGCCATTACAGCAGCCCCATCATAGGTCTGAGCTACAAGCTTGTCAGCACAGTCGTACCTCTCCAACACTCCCAAGACGTACTCAGCAATGGCAGGAGCACGCCTGTCCTCACTCACATCATCAAAGCCCAAAAACGCTTCCTTCACCTCACAGCCTGCTTCAGATGTAGCCACATACCTTAATATGACCGAAATCTGAGCTTGGTTTGTAACATCTGTGGTCTCATCTACTTCTACAGCAACCAATGGGGCTGCACCAATCTCCTTTTTAATGTCATTTCTAATGACCTCACCGACGGCTTCGATTAAATCATTTTGTATTCTATTTGATAAGCCAGAAAATACAGTGGATGTCTCCAAATGTCTAGCTAACCTGTCATTTTTCTCAGCAAAAGCATGTAATAGTTCAACATAGTTGCCACGATTAGCAGAGCCTGTACTTTCATCATTTCCACGAAATGCCAGTTGTTGTTTGCCAAGGAAGCAGGTGGCATTGATGAGATCTTTTAAAATCTCTCGATTCTCCTTTACCTTTGCATTGTGGATGCTGATGTTAAGTCTTCGCTGTTCGTCCAAAGCCAAGTCTATCCTGGACATCCCGAACGTTTTTAGTGCGATTTGACTTTGAATGTGCGTGGTGGAATGCTCATGTTTGATGAGGCTTCTTTGTAAATTCTTCAGGTCACAATATCCCATCTGAGTCCACACATTGTGACAAGTTGAGAAAAGAAGGCAGGAAAAGCAGAAAAGGCGGTTTCTTGCTGGACATCCACAAAGCCAGCCTTTTCGTGTGTACCAGTGTGTCTGAAAAGAGCGGGTCTTCTGTCCCATAGTCTGAAGCAAACCTTTTAGCTCCGGTGTTGGTCTTCCTTTAATTATTATCTCCTGCTTCGATTGAAAGTTCAGTTTAGAAAATTCTTTCAGTTGAGTTATGTAATCTTCAATGTTGAACATAAGGCTAAGCAACAGGAAAAACTAACTGGCCTTGCTAACTGTTTATGGTAGCTTGCCGCCGAGGAGTCGTAGAGTCCCTGGGATCACCAGCGCCCCCTACCATGAGGCACGAGAACTGCGTGCCTCACCTAGTGTCTCTTCGCAGCAGTTTCATGATCGCTCAACACAAGAATGCATTACACACATACAGTTGTTAATGAAAAAAACAAAAAAAAAAACTGTGCATTATATACACCAGCTAAAATATAGAAATTTAGTTCATATAGTAAAAGTGTTAGAACATTTTAATTGCCACATGCAAAGGGAAAGTAATCCGGTCTCACTGCATAGCATGCCAGCACAGTTAGTAGTCATTGGCAATGACTATACTGAGCCGCACCACGGATTGCGCAATCCGTGGTGCGGCTCGCCGGGCTGGTGCCTCACCGTTCGTCTCTTAGCATTTGACCGGCAAATGCGAAAATTCAGCGATTTTGAAAAAACAAATCTAAAAATGGTGTAGTTAAATGGAAAAGAACTTTAAAATACAAATCACTGAATGAATATAACCATTTAATTTATTTTTTAATTTTATATTTCCACGATGACAGGTGAGGCCGTGCCTCACCTGCCTCCCCTGACTGCACGTCACTGGTGCTTGTGCGGACTTCTGTACTCATGAACTTGTGAAACGTCATCACTGTCAGCCCAAGTACTGTTCAAAACATAAGTACGCATAAAGGAAAGTTCGCTCAAAATACCCGGATGTGTTCTCGCTCCCTGCTGCATCATTTTACCACTTCTGTGACACAAAACAGACTTTTACGGTGTTTTCAGGCGAGAATGTAGATGTGTAAACATCAAATATCTCCTCAGTTTATCAAGATCTTGCTTGAAATCAATTGTGCTCCGACGTTTTTGGAGATGTCTGTTCCGCTTCTCTAACAGCTGCTGTCCGCTCGCCGGCCGAGCGGATCCAAGCACCTGACAGAGGTTTTGCTACTAACGCTGTTTATTCAGGCCGGACACAACATAACAGCTCTCACAGGATACAGTCAACTCTGACAAAAACCCCTCCCTCCCGAGGGCGGCCCCCAACATCTCTTTCCCCCTACTTCCGGTCCGCAAATTGATGTGAAAAATAACATACAATTTGGCCCCTTTACTTTTTTGACATTTCGCCTTCCCCTCCAATTGAGAGGGTTAAGCAAAATGTAAAAAAAAAAGTAACTTAAAGGACCAAATTGTATTTTGTGTTATTTTTTACATCAATTCGCAGACCGGAAGTGGGAGTGGCCAGATGTGGCCCGCGGGCCGCAAGTTTGGACACCCCTGTATTAAAGGATCAGAAAAAGTACACATGCATGTGGGGACTCAGAAGAGACAGCCTGTGTGTGTGCTCTCTCTCTCTGAGCCCGTGTTCCTGTCTAACCAAAACATTTTTATATTCCTGTTATCTAAGCATAAACAATCTCTGGGCGCTATGAGTTGACCTTCGTCATCCAGGCACGTTTCAGCTGGTTTTTCATGACTCAGATTCCTCTCAGTCATAGGCACATCTTCTTCCTGATGTTCTAATTTAATCAATACAGAGATATCTTGTCCAGATTAATGACAGAACATGGTGACGTTGGCGATGTTCTAATTGTACTTTCGGTGGCCGGTCCTCAAGATAAGGTGCTATGAAAGAGAGAAGTTAGTCTACTACTGTCTGATCAGTTGTTCTCTGTCTAATGTATTATTTAATTGTTTATTATTTGGTTGATCCACTGTTAATTATTTAATTTAGTGGAGTTTACCTTAAACATATGTCCTGTATTCACTGAGTAAAAAATAATCCCTAACAAGACATTTACTATTTAAAAAATGGATGAGTCTTGCAGTAATCATCTGATCCTAACGGCCACATCAGTGCAATGAGCCTATAACTCCATTTGATGGGTCTTTACCTGGCTTCACTATTGGTATTATAACTGCCTGTTTCCAGATTGATGGGATTGTGCCTTTAGCCCATATAATGTTAAACAATTCTAACTCCAAGTGTACTATCCTTCATATTGTCTAACATGCTGTAACAAACACTAACCTTTCCTGGTGAAGTCTGTTGAGCATTTAAAATGGCTTTTCTTAGTTCAAATAAAGAAAGGGGTAAGTGAAGGTCACTGATGTTCTATCTACAATCTCTGGGTTTTTAGCAAGGGTCTTATCTCTGTGTGGCAAGCACAACGGGGGGGGGGGGGGGGGGTGTAAAAATGGTCAAGTTCAAGTTCACAATAACCGACAATGCCACCCGGGTGATCTCACCCAAGGAAATATACTTACAATAGATACCAATCTACTAAATTTAAAAGGACACTCAGCTTCATTCCACTTTGGACAGAGATGTTGCCACTTTTATGAAAAAATTGTTTGTTTTTCTTTTTTAATAAATTTGCAAAAAATTCTACATCTCTGTTTTTTGCGGTCAAGATGGGTTGCTGAGTGTACTTTAATGAGAAATAAAATGAACTTTTTTGATTTTAGCAAATGGCTGCAATGAAACAAAGAGTGAAAAATTTAAAGGGGTCAAAATACTTTCCGTACCCACTGTAAGATCTCCTGGTCGGGAGGACTCTCACCTGAGTCACGATTTATGTGTTTAATGTTATCATGGCCATCAACCGAGACAATGGTGTAAACTGCCCCACCCTCTTTAGGAGCCTTCAAAACCCAGTAGATCACAGAATCCCATCAATCCTCAATCTTATGACGGCCCCTCCTATTCAAATTACGGAGTACCAATTGACCCTCCTTCAGTGGCACATCCTTCACATGTAGGTCAAATTTCCTTTTTCTGCGGTGGGCAGATATCTTTAGGCATTCTCTATCCCCTCGAATGCTATCTGCAGTCAGGTTTGATGTTCGTGAACCCACTCATGAATGCCCCGCACCACAGGATCCTCTACTCGACCCAGCAAGAAATCAATCGGCAGTCGCGGTTCCCACCCAAACATCAATAAGAAAGGGGTTTCCCCTGTAGATTGATGTGGAGTCACATTATTTCAATACAGCAATTGCAGTCCATGGGAACGGCCTGACACCCCCAGCAGAGTCAAAGAAGGCCGAGCCACCCCCAGGCCACAGCCGCCAAGAGAGCAGGCCAAAAGCCACGCCAAGACATCCGGCCACGCACCCCAGGACCCACAGGCACCCACACTCTAGGGACGGCAGTGACGATTACTGGGGAGCAGCAGGGAGTGGTAGGAAGGGGTAACTCCACAACTAGGTCCCACAGGGGCCAAGGCAAGCCACAGACCCAGTCCCAGCTGTCCACACATACGCACTCACACACACACAAGGATCATATACTCATACACACTCATACATGCGATTCATACAACCATGCACACACACACGGACCATACATGGACATTAAGTGTGGGAGAGTGCATACCAGCACCGAGCCAGCGGCGCCTCGTTGAAGCAGCCAACCCAGCCCTGAACTACTAGCCAGTCCCTATCCCCGGCAGGGTGCATGAAACAGGGGTGTGGGAAGACCCACTCACCCCCTCCTCCCACTCAAAGCGGCTGGGGTAATGTGTTAGGTGTATGTGGGAGCATGTAGTGGGAGGGATGTAACCTGAGCACTGAGCAACAGCGCCCAGTCATGATATATATGTGTATGTGTATGTGTATGTGTGTGTGTGTGTGTGTCCTCATCAAGATAAAAGGGACAACAATATAACATAGAAAACAAATGATCAACTTATAGAAACAGAAGTTATGATAATTCATAACAACCAGAATAAAGTTACATACAACAATTCCAACAGTGAACAGATAAATGGGGCCAGCAAAGGAGGGGTGGGAGAGCAGCGCATCAAGCAGCACAGCGAGTAGAGCCAAGGGAGTGACCCCACTTACCGCATCAGTTCCAGACTGCATCCCAATGTATCCTTGGATGAGATACTTAACCCCAAGTTGCTCTCCAACGCAGGTGTTGGAGTGTGAATGTTAGATAATAAAAAGCAGGAAGTGCTGGTGTGAATGGGTAAATGTCAACATCTTGTATAAGCGCTTTGAGTGCTCAGACAGAGTAGAAAAGTGCTATATAAGAACTAGTCCATTTACATACACAAAAATACTACAACAAACATGACACCCACACACAAAAGACAATAGCAAACATCCCACATACAAAAACACAAGGGTCTCGAAGGGTCCCAGGACCAACCATTCCCCCATGGGAACTGCCGGCCCCACAAACAAACGCCCCATCCCCCCAAAGGACATGTTAGCACCCAAGCATCCCGGAACGGCAGCCAGACATCCCGACGTGGGCCAACCCACCCGACACGGCGCCGCACCCCAGGGGGCACAGACCAGCACAGGGAGGGCCCCATCCGGGAAACAGGCAACCCCAGGCACCATGCCCCAGAACCCACACCCCAACCCCAGCAGATGAGGCCAACCACATGGCCCAGGGCCAGCACTCACCACCACAAACACCCCAGCACCCATACCCCAAGACCATAAGAGCATCCATCCAAGCCCCAGCCCCTCACCAACCAGGGCCTGCACACAGACACCACAAAACGGCAGCCACAGTCCTCCATTCCAAGAGCCATCAGACACTGGACTCCCCCCAGGCCCGCCCCAGCCATCTGCCAGGTCCACGATGAGTTGAGACTACAGCCGATCACCTCCAATAAATGATGGATTTGATCAGTCAGGGCCAGAGATAATCAAATTTGGCCAATTGTTTTTTTGAGTTGGCAGACATTCTCACTAGACTAATGTGATCTAAAAGTAAAATCCTATAGCGAGTAAATGATAAATCGGGTTTTGATATTGAAATATTTATACAATCCATTAGTGAGAAAAAGTACTGTAAACACTGCCGAGATCACGACGGCGCACAAAGTTTTACTTCTGGCTCGGTTTAGCACACGTAATACGCACTCATTGTGCAGCAACTATGTGGATTAATTTGAAAACACAACCCAAGATGCCATATAACCACGTGTCAGGAATTTTATTAGCTATACATCTGTGGTTTTAGATTTTGTATCAGAGTTGACAATCAGAATGATTGGAGAGCATTTGGGGCATGTCCAGAGAAGTCAGATGATGCTGTCTGCTTATTATTGGCTCTGGGAAACCCATTTCATAACATGATTGGCCAAATGAGGTGTCAATCCAATTCAGAAGGTCTACTCTGTCATATAAAAGCATCGTAAAGGCAGACTGCAGCGTGACTGTGGCTTCAAAGTCAGAAAGCACTACAAACGTCCCGAGGGTGGGACACTGCTAGTTAACAGGTTCATTTTTAACAATGCCTAGTATATTTTTGATAGCAATTTAGGGGTACAGAGATTTAGGAATTCTGTTACCTATACAGGCAAGTTCAGATCATTTAAATTAAATCTTGCCTGTACGATGACCTCAATTAGTGATATTCCAGAAATCTACTGTTGCTGATTTCATATTTTGATATAATTTCTTGAAATGGAATAAAGGTTCTGTCTTGAATAACATGCTCTAGATTATTTATACCCTTTTCATGCCATTACAGAAAATTCAATACTTTCTTTTTCCTGACATATATTTGGATTGTTCCAAATGGGTGTCAGTTTACTGGGCATAAGTGAAGACTATTTTTAAAAATCCCCAGCAGACTGTCAGAGAGGTGTGTATGTTAAGGCTTGTAAATCAGTTATGTTTGATACAGGAGCTTATGAAAGGTAGATCAGAGATTTTTACTTCTCCACAAAGTGCTTGTTCTAGGTCCAACCATCTACTGGGTACGAAGCAGTGATAAAGATTTGGTAGCTCTAGACCACCACTGTGTTTTGGCTTTTGAAAAGTTTTTAAACTTATTTGTGATAGTTTCTTTTTCCAGAAATTTTGTTATGTTTGAGTCTAGTGTCTTAAACCAAGCAACAAAAGATTTGTTAGATATCAGTGAAGATTTGTTAGATATCAAATATCAGGATTTGTTAGATACCTGTGAGAACAAATAGATGATTTTTGGCAAAACCATAATTTTAATGGTGGAAACTATACACAAGAGTCATATAGGTAAACTAAATCTGAGAGTCTGGCAGAAAAATTTGTACCCAAATATTTAATGTTGCCTGACTGTAGTGACATGGTGGTAGTGTTCACAAAATTACAACTTATAGGCAAAACTATTGATTGACTCCATTTAATAGAGTAGTCAGATATAGATGAGAAGTTATCAATCAGTGAAATTGTCTTCAAGAGGGAAGCTTGTGCATTCCCAAGGAAAAGTAATACATCATCAGCATAAAGGCTTATCTTATGGTCTGTATTTTTTGTTTGAATTCCTTTAATATTTGCATTTTGTCTAATTGGTTCTGCCAGTAGCTCAATAAAGATGACAAAAAGTGAGGGAGAGAGTGGGCACCGTGCCTGATGCCCCTCTGCAGACTGAAGCTTTGGGAAATAAGATCATTTGTCCTAACACATGCATTTGGAGGGCTGTATAGTGTTCTGATCCAGTTTATGAAGAATGAACCAAATCCAAATTTTTGTAGAACTGCTACAAAAAATTTCCAGTTAACCCGGTCAAATGCCTTCTCTACATCTAAAGAGAAAACTGTGGTTTCTAATTTGTTAATGGAACAGTAATCTATTACATTTATAAGTCTGTCTGTATTATTGTCTGCATGTCGACCCTTGATAAAACCTGTTTGGTCAGTATGTATTATGAGTGGAATAATATTTTCTAATCTCCTGGCCAAGAGAGATTGGGCAGTAACTGGATGGGAGTGTGGGGTCTTTGCCTGGTTTAGGAAGCAGGCTGATGTTGGCAGAATTTATATTTGGAAACAGTGATTGATCATTTTGAATCTGAGTCACGAGTGGGAACTCAGACCAAAATCTTTATAAAACTCTGCTGGAAAACCATCTGGACCTGGGGCTTTATTATTTGGGAGATGCTGTAGGGCATCTTGGAATTCAGACAATGAAAGAGGTGAATCCAGAGCTGCAACCAATTCATCATTTAGCTTTGGTAGATTTATACTGTTAAAAAATTCTTCAATAGCAGTATCAGATTGATTAATCTGTGATGAGTATAAGACTTCATAAATGAAACATTTATTTATTTGTTGTGGGTTGTGAGTAATTTTACCAGTTGAATCTTTAATAGAATAAATAGCTGTTTTTTCTTTGTTTAGTTTCAACTGCTTGGACAGAAATTTTCCAGATTTATTTCCATGTTCAACATTTTCAAAACACAGTCTCTGCAACATAAATTATGTCTTCTTATCAGTTATTTCATTTAATTCCAGTTTCAGTTTCCTCAGGTTGTTAATTATATGTTTCTGTGGAGAAGCAGCATAGACAGTTTCTAAAGATTTAATCTTCTGTTCTAACACAAGTGTTTTTTCTTCATTTGTCTTATGCGAGCACTAAGATATTATTTTACCCCTCATTACTGCCTTTCCTGCTTCCCACAGAACACATGGTGATATTCCTGGCAAATCCTTATTTTCTAAATATATAGCCCACTCCTTTTTGAAATAAGTAATTGTTCTTTAAGTAATGATGTATTAAATCTCCAGTTCCTGTTTGGTGGTGTGACTCTTTTCTGTGTCAGAGACATAGACACGTTGCATGATCACTGATAGTGATAGGATGAATCTGAGTGTCTGTGATATCCATCATCATGGAGCTGCTAACTAAAAAATAATCTAAGCAGGTGTGAGAGTGATGTACTGGTGAGAAAAAGGGATAATCCCTCAGAGTGGGGTTTTGAACACCAAGCATCACAAACACCAAAATCCTTCATGTACTGTTTAAGAATGTCTGCAGACTGCCAGTTCCTCTGACTCACTGCTGTACTGAGCCTGTCAATATCTGCATTACGTACCAGGTTGAAGTCTACTCCTATTACAAGTGTGGTGTCAGAGTGATCAGATAGTGAGGTGAAGAAGGTGTGAAAGAAGGAGGGGTCATCAACATTTGGTCCATACATACTAGTAATGCATAAATCTATATTCGCAATAGATAAATTAACTATTATAAACCTACCTTCTGGATCCATTGTGGTGTGGTTAATGTTAAAGTTAACCTTCCTGTTAATCAATATAGCTACACCTCTTTGTTTGGAGTTGTAGCAGGCTGAGAGGGAATTCAATATGGGGGAGGCAGTATGAGGGAAATGAGATGAGATGTGTCTCCTGAAGAAACACATCAGTCTGTAATTCATTTAACCGATTAACAATTTTTAGTCTCTTTTCCCTCGAAGCAACTCCGCGTACAGTCCATGAGTGTAGTCATGTATAAACTAACTGGTGAAGTGTTATATGTTTGCTAAAGATGTGTGTGTGCGTGCCGCATGCCTGCATGTGTCTGTGCTGTATGCCAGTGTATGCCCGCCCTGCATAGCTGTGTATGTGCTGTATGTTTTTGTGGCAAATTGCAGCATTAAACATGTGCGGAAAGGTAAAGGAGGGGGTGTAACATAAGTATAACATAAGTAACATAAGTGAGAAAAAAAAACAGTCAGATCATTGAAACAGGGAAAATCCAAAGGTGATCTAGAACAACAATGTTGAAAACGGGGGAGGAACCAAAACAAATGACAATACACTATGCTAATTAATTCGGCATTAACTATTCTATGTAGATGTGACTATTAACCTGTTAACTGGCAAGGGCCCGCCACCGGGCCCTCTGTAGTGATTTCCGACTTTGAAGCCTCATAGCATCACAGTTACGCTGCAGTTCGCCCTTACGATGCTTTTATATGACAGACTAGACCCTCAGAATTGGATTGACACCTCATTTGTCCAATCATGTTATGAAATGGGTTTTCCAGAGCCAATAATAACCAGACAGTGTCATGTGACTTTTCTGGACCTGCCCCCAAATCTTGTCCAATCGTTCTGATTGGTCGACTCTGACCCAATATCCGAAACCACAGATGTATAGCCAATAAAATTCCTGACACGTGGGTATATGGCGCTATGGGGTGGGTTTTCATATGAAACCATAAACTCCCTGCGTAATCAGTGCGTCCTCCGTGCGTGAAACTGAGCAGGAAGTGAGAGTCTGTGTGCAGTCGTGCGTAAACAGTGTTTACAAAGCTTTTTCTCGCCAACAGATTGTCGGAATGCATCAAAAACAGACTATATTTATTCAACGAAGTGACGAAATGACTCACGAGATGGGATTATTGTTTTTTTTTTTGACCTGTCATGTCTGGCAATTTTCGCAATCGGAATGATAATCCGAAGGCATTATTGTACCAAACATATTTGCTTTTACAAGACGTGCTCTATAATTATTTTCTATAGGCTATTCTTGTTAATTGTATTTTTTTTTTTTTTTATTTTATTTATTTTATTTTATTTATTCTTGCCAGATCTGACAGGCAGAGAAAGAAGAAGAGAGAGATGGAGAGGAAAAATAGAAAAAGAAAAAGGGAAAAAAAGAAAAAGGGGGGGGCAGGAAAAAAAATAGAAGATAAGAGCTACACATACATACATACACCTTCACACATATATATATATATATATATATATATATACACATACATACACATACACATATATATATATACACATATATATATATATATATATATATATATATATATATATATATATATATATACATACACATACATGCATGCATATACACACACACACACACACAGAGTCTTGCTGTACTTTGTAGTAATGTATATGTATTCCTCTGTCATGGAACGTACTCAATAATGAGGACAAGAAGCCGCAACCACCCTCCCATGGGATCTAGAGGAAGCCAGAGAAAGACCCAGGGGACCCGGGTCTTCCACAGCCCACCAGGAGCACAGAAGACCCGGGACCACACATTCCAATGGCAACTGCACGCACACCAGAGAGGAGGAAGACCCCAGACGGGGCCCCCACGGCCAACGGGCAAGAGCCCAGAGAGCCAGAGGCAATGAGCAGCCCGCCCCTCCGGCAGGCCGGCCCCCCCCAGCACGAGCCAAGAATGCAGCCCCGAGGCCCCAGGCGCCCAGGAACCACCCGACACCCAGCAGAACCCCCCCCCTGACGCCAAAGAGGCCCGAGCCACCCCCAGGCCACAGCCGCCAAGGGAGCGGGCCAGAAACCACGCCAGGACACCCAACCATGCACCCCAGGACCCCCCAGGCACCCACATCCCAGGGGCGGCCGTGACAATCCGTGGGGAGCAGCGGGGAGCGGTAGTCATACACACACATACATGCCAGTCACACACCCATGCTCATATACACAGACCATACATGGACATTCAGTGTGGGCAAGCAGGCACCAGCACTGAGCCAGCAGCGCCCCAGAGAAGCAGCCAACCCAGCCCCGAACTACTAGCCAGTCCCTACCCCCGGCAGGGTGCACGAAACCCGGGTGTGGGAAGACCCGCCCACCCCCTCCTCCCACTCAAAATGTTTGGGATGATATGTTTGGTCTATGTGGGTGCATGTATGAATGAATGTACATGACTGTATGAAAGCTATAGTGCTATTAAAATTGGGGGGACAGATGTAACATGCGCACTGGACAACAGCGCCCATCCACACCATCCCCCCAAGGCCCGTGGATTATTGTTTATTAGAGGATTTAATCGCTGATTCGACCGGTTTTACGGAATCTCCACAACGAACAGCTGTACTCCAACGGTGAACCACGGTACGTGTTACGTTTTATTCTCAGCTCGTCGTCGTATTATATGCCGTTTAGATGTAATGAGGATGAGGAGGACAAAGGCTCAGAGCTTTTTTTTGACCAGTTAAGTGTCTAAAGTTTTACAGAAAGTTTTCTGCTTTGTGGTGGGCTTTGTGTACGTTTTGTTTGTGGGGGTGGGGGCGTTGTAAGTTGTGTATCAGAGAAGGACTATTGGGAGGATTGTGGTTTTTTATTTTATGTGTATATGTAGTGTTTACATTTACTGTAACTTTTGATCAATATATAATTTATTTATTTTGGGTGTGTGAAGGAATCACTGAAAATAGACTTGGGGGGGGGGGGGGTTGTGAATGAAGGCCTAACATTTTCCTTCTTTTACAAATTAGGGCAACCTCTGATTTATATGTCTATAATTGTAATTATTTTGTACTATCAGTAACTTTGTGTATATCAGAGGATTCCTCAGGGTAGTATCTTTGATTAGAGCCCTCATTGATGACTGTATGTTGAAGCATTGAGGAGTTACAGCCATTTGCAGTCTGTATAACAAAGGCTGCTCACATGTGGCACTTGGCCATCTCCAAATGGCACAAGCAAGACCACACCTGAGATCAACACACAAAAACCTTTACAAAACAGTAGGTTTTTGTGCAATCTTGATAAAATTTGAAATACACGGTAAAAAGACTTGATTCTACAGCTTCATTATATTTTCCAATCCATACCTTCTACACTCAGTGTTTAATTAGATAAAAACTAACAGGAAAAATCCAGGCGAGGTAAAAATTGTCTAATTTTTCTGTGTTCCAAACTTAATAGCTACATACTCATTACAGTTACAGCATTTTTGACTGCAGAAATGAAAAATATAGCTTGTCTTCTTTACAAAGAGATCAAGCTTTTGCATGTACTCCAAAGAGTTCAGGAACAGCAGCTGATTTAATTTGGGTATGCTTTTTCAGGCGTTTTTGGTGATTTTGGCGCCGCCAGTTAAGGGGATAAAGGATAACTTCTCATTATACTAATTAGCGTTGCACATTTAGGGACATAAGTATACCAGATCAAATGTGTTGTATGAAAAAAGATAGAAAAAAATTTGTTACATCAATGATTTCAGTCATTTGTGTCTTAACAATACCTGACCACATACCATATTGACAAGTTTCGATTCTTAATTATTGCTCTGTGTGTTCTGAGCCATCTTGGATTTTCTTGAGAAACACTCTTGCCTCCGCGGGTGTTTTGAATGTATGTGTTTTGTTTTCATAAGTCACTAGGAGCGTAGCCAGGTGAGTCAGTCCGTGCCGAATGCCTAGTATGCGCAGCTCCTCACGAATCGGATCGAATTTTTTCCTCAGCTGGTGCACCCCCATGGCCAAGTCAGGATAGAAGCGAACTTGCTGGTCCTTGTAATAGACATCTTTTTTATCCCGCGCAGCTCGATAAAAGGCTGTAGCCATGTTCTTGCTAACTTGGTGCGCTTCACCACGGAGGTTGTAGTCAAACAGCTTTGTTTGTTTGGATGCCTCACGTTTCGCTTTATATGCTTTTGTCGAATTGGGCATTATCCCCTAAGTTGTCTTTTTTGTGCATAGGTTGTATGTGAGCAGAAGTTTTCTTGCCCACAATTTGAGCACAATTTTAGCTTTTGTAATGTCTTCAAACTTATTCTTGAGGTTTTATTTTTCCATAAAAATTTTGAAATTTTTGAGTCTAATGACTTAAACCAAGCAACAGAAGGTTTATTAGGGATCAGTGAAAACAGATAACTGATTTTAGGTAGAATCATCATTTTTACTGTGGCACCTCTTTCCATCATAGATATAGATAGAAAGTTCCAGCGTGTGAGGTCATCCTCTATTGTTTTTAGTAGAGGAATATGATTCAATCGTACCAGGTCTGACAGCCTGTTGGAAAAATTTATACCTAAATATCTAACGTTGCCTGACTGTAGTGAGGTAGTGGTGGTATTCCGATAGTTACAATTCAAAGGTAAAAATGTTGATTTACTCCAGTTGATGGAGTAGTCTGATATAGATGAAAATTTATCTATAAGTGTGATTGTCTTCAGAAGAGAGGTTTGTGAGTTCCCAAGGAAAAGTAAAACATCATCAGCATAAAGGCTTATCTTATGGTCTGTGTTTTCTGTTTGAATTCCTTTAATATCCTTTAATATCTAATAATAATGCTGCTAGTGGCTCGATGAACATGACAAAAAGTGAAGGAGAGAGCAGTCAGCCCTCCCCTCTGCAGATTGAAGCTTGGGAAATAATATCATTTGTCCTAACACGTGCATTTGGAGAGCTGTATAGTGTTCTGATACAATTTATGAAGGATGAACCAAATCCAAATTTGTGTAGAGCTGCTAACAGAAATTTCCAATTTACCTGGTCAAATGCTTTCTCTGCATCTAAAGAGACAACTGTGGTTTCTAATTGGTTAATGGAACAGTAATCTATTATATTTATTAGTCTGCGTGCATTATTGGTTGAGTGCATACCCTTGATAAAAACCTGTTTGGTCCGGATGTATAATAGATGGAGTGATTTTTTTTCTAATCTTCTGGCAAGGACTTTGTAAATTATTTTAAGGTCTACATTAATAAGAGAGATTGGCCTGTAGCTGGATGGGAGTGTGGGGTCTTTGCCTGGTTTAAGGAGCAGGCTAATGTTAGCAGAGTTCATGTTTGGAGATAACGTGATTATTCTGAATCTGAGGCACCATTCTGAAAAAAAATGGGTGCTAGCTCAAAATTCTTTATAAAACTCTGCTGGAAAACCATCTGGGCCTGGGGCTTTATTATTTGGGAGATGCTGTATTGCTTCATTAAATTCAGATAATGAAAGACGCAAATCCAGAGCTGCAACCATTTCATCATTTAGCTTTGGTAGATTTATATTATTAAGAAATTCTTCAATAGGAGTATCAGATGGATTAATCTGTGATGAGTATAAAGCTTCATAAAAGTCTTTGAAACATTTATTTATTTGTTGTGGGTCATGAATAATGTTATCAGTTGTGTCTTTAATAGAAGAAATAACTATTCAGTTTTAACTGGTTGGCCAGGAATTTTCCAGATTTATTTCCATGTTCAAAGTTTTCCAAACGCAGCCTCTGCAACAGAAATGGTGTCTTCTTATCAGTTATTTCATTTAATTCCAATTTTAGTTTTCTTTTAGTTTTCTCAAATTGTGAATTATATGTTCTTGTGGTGAAGTAGCATAGGCAGTTTCTAAAGATTTAATTTTTTCTTCTAATTCTAACACAAGTGCGTTTTCATTATTTTTCTTATGCGAGCAGTAAGATATTATTTTGCCCTGCATTACTGCCTTTCCTGCTTCCCAAAGAACACATGGTGATATTCCTGGCAGATCATTATTTTCTAGATATATACCCCACTCGTTTTTGAAATAATTAATGAAATCTTGTTCTTTAAGTAATGATGTATTAAATCTCCAGTTCTTGATTGGTGGTGTGACTCTTTTCTGTGTCAGAGACATAGACAACGGTGCATGATCACTGATAGTGATAGGGTGGATCTGAGTTTCTGTGATATCCATCATCATGTAGCTGCTAAATGCAGAGTGGTATATAAACACATACAGGGCATAGAAATCCTTGGACGTGATGGTTCTGAGTCATCTGATCCAGCCCTATCTTTAAGTTTGATCATCCCTGGAGCCCTCGCTCCTCGACTGGGGGGGCTCCGTCTGAGACCACCCTCTCCCGTCTGCTGGGGTAGGTGTGCGGTTGTCTTTGGACTGAGTGGCCGGGGGTCTTCCTGGCTCTTGGTGGGCTGCTGGTGGCCTGGGTTTCCGGGGGCTTTCCGTACCTGCCTCTGGCTTCTGATGGGTGGAGCTGCAGCGTTTTGCCCTCATTGGTAAGTACGTTCCATGACACAGACACAAACATGACACAGACACAAACGCCCACTCAATCACAACTCAACAAAATTGTTGGTGTGCGTAACATGCTTTGTTAGTTTTGTTTTTCACACACAAATTTATTTTTGCAAGTTTGATCATAAAGGAAAGTTTTAAGCCTAAAGGAACAAATGCAAGAAAGCAGTCCTACATATTTGTTTAATATGTGCATTGAAGGACACATCATGGTCAAAAATGACTCCAAGATTTTTCACCTCACATCATGACTAATAATATAGAGTAGGTAAAACAAGAGAAAAAAAGGAGACGTCAGAAGGGAAAAGTGGGGGGAGGGACTTTACTGTGATACGAACAAAAAGGGGCTCAGTCACAAAGCTGCCTGCGCTCAGCTTCCTTCTCTGTCTTTCTCTAACAATGGAAGAAACTGAACTCTGCTTTCCAAAACTCCTCAACTCCTCCTGTGTTAGGCCAAAACGCCCACAAATTGAGGCTGTGTTTATTTACATTCTCTTGTCTTTCGTTTCTCTACTTACTGTAGTTCTGAACCTACTTGTCATCATCTCCATCGCCCACTTCAAGTATTGACATATTTTATTATTTTAGTGACAGAAAATTAATGTTTCTTGTAAAAGTAATGCAAGTTTTTTTTTTTATTATCATGCTTTTGCCATTTTCTCACAGATTTTGTTTTCTGAGTGCTATAAAGGAGTTGCTATTACACTATACAAACAATGCAATGCTCTGTTTTAATCCAGGCAGCTGCACACTCCAGCCAACCTCCTCCTCCTCTCTCTCGCCGTCTCAGATTTCTTCGTGGGCCTCATCATGTCTTGTCAGATTAACCTCTTAGATGGCTGCTGGTTTCTTGGTGACCACATGTGTGCTCTGTATTGCACTTTAGATTATGTTGCCATTTCTACCTCAATAGGAACCATAGTGCTCATATCGGCTGACCGCTATGTAGCCATTTGTGACCCTCTGCGTTATCCCACCAAAATTACACTAAAAAGAGTTTCAGTTTGTATTTGTGTTTGTTGGGGCTGCGCCATTCTATATAACAGTCTTATAATGAAGGATAATTTCAAGCAGCCGGGCAGGTATAATTCCTGTTATGGTGAATGTGTAGTTGTTATTGTCTACTTTGTTGGAATTGTTGACTTTATTTTGACCTTTGTTGGCCCCGTGACTGTCATCATAGTTCTGTATCTAAGAGTATTTGTGGTGGCTGTATCTCAGGCACGTGCAATGCGCTCTCATATTACTGCTGTCAGAATCCAGGGGTCAGAGACGGTGCTAGCTAAGAAATCTGAGATAAAAGCAGCCAAGACTCTCGGTGTACTTGTCATTGCTTTTCTTATATGTTTTTTCCCATTTTTCTGCTCCTCAATGGTAGGCCAGAATAGCTTCTTTAATGTTACATCTGTACCTTTAGAGTTCTTGCTTTTAAATTTTAACTCTTGTGTGAACCCATTAATTTACACTTTTTGCTACCCCTGGTTTCGGAAATCTGTTAAGCTCATTGTTACATTTAAGATATTTAGGCATGGCTCCAGTGAGGCCAGTATACTGTAGAGAAAAGCATTGCAGGCACTGACACTATGAAGAATAGATAAATGATAAGTGAAATTTAAATGTCTAGAAGTCTGATAAAATATATCGCTACAATGTTTAGGGTTTCATCTGTAGTGTTCTAGTTGTCTGTTCCACAATGACACAATCATGTGTTTGTATCCACAATTTAAATGAATGTGCAATCTGCTATTTTTACTTATAGGTACTTCCTGGAGCTGAAACAAAAAAATTCGGTCCGAGTAGTGTTAATAAATCATTCATGGTGAATCAACAAGCACAATTACTGTAATGAACTGAAACATACACATTTGAATTTTTGACTGTATTAGCAGATTCCACAACATGAGAACGGGATAAGAACACAAACATTCCCTGAAGCTGGACAGCGTGACTCCAGTCCTCACAGTGAATTAGAGAATTGTTCACAATCAATCTGTGCTGACAGTGTTGTTGCAGATGTATCGTTAGCATCCCCAGTAGGTGGTTTTGTGAACAGTTTGGCATCACAGGAAGTTGAAAAGGCAGGAAGTTAAGGTTTACACATAGCCTCGATGACTGTCACTAATCCTCATGCATCAGCCTTCCATCCTTCATCTTTGTGGCATTGTCTGTATGTAAACTGTTTATTTTTTACTTAGCTCTAGTTCTGTGCTCATATTTTGTAACATTAGTGAAGTTTGGTTTGTAACTTTGATAAACTGGTGAACAACATATTCAGAGTTTAGTTATGCTTACTTTTGCAATCAATCTGTTGCATAATGTTGATTTAGTTTATCCTATGTTGTGGATACAATTTATATAGAATATGTAATTTAAAGATTATACTTTACAATTGGAATTGTGTTACATTTTTGTTTCAGTTTCCACTTTCTACATCATTAAATCTGTGGACAGAGAGCAAACGTCTCCAGAGTCTTAATGGAAAAAAGGTGTTGAACCTGGCCGCCAGTTCTTCTTCTTAGTTCTTCTCCTAAAGAAGGAAAGACAGTACACAATCTCAACTCTTTCTTCTGTTTCAGGCTCTCCCACAGCACCATGTTGGCTGCTGTTTTTCCCATTAGGGACGGAACTCTTAACTTCGGGTATCTGCCAATACTGAGTACCACTCTGATACCAGATTTAGAATAACAGGCTGTTTTCTTCACTGTGAGGAAGAGAGGAGGAATCATCGTTTAGTGTGTATGGCAATATGCAACAAGTTCATCTTAAAGTTCCTTAATACTTAATATTAGTTAGTATTGACTCCCACATTAATGCTACTGCGAAGGGACATTTCTGTGGTCTGAACAGCAAACATCTGGTTGTTAGAATGAATCTGTATTACTCTCCAAGGCCTGTGGGGAGTTGAACAAAATCAATTTTTGGACCCAAACTTTGGTGCCTGATAAGTTACATCTGGCTGACATACATTGAAATGTATTTGGCACAGACACAAATGGAGAATGTAACATTGCATTCATAGGGTGATGATGAAATGAACATAATATATACAAAAATCAAAAGAACTGGCATTTATAATGCATTAAAAAACATATAAATGCTAATAATTGTTCTATGTGTGGTGATGTTTGTACAAAGTTTCATTCAGACTGGCCCACCAGGAGGAGATAAGGTACGTGCAGTACAGTATCAGTTAAAAGTTTACCCATTATATGTGAGTGTGTCCAAACTTTTGACTTGTGCTGTACAGTCATATGCTACAATCATTATAGTAAGATGATTACAGGAGTGTGACTGTATTTTTAGGTAACTTCCTTTATATTTCATTTATATAACATAAAATATCTCCAAAAATATAATGGCTAACTTCTTAATTTTTTTGACTGCTGTAATTTCCCAGCTTTTCATCATGTATTAGCAGCATGATGGTGTGGTGGTTAGCACTGCTGGCTCACAGCTAGCATGACATCTAGAAGGTCTGGGTTCAATTCCACCTTGGCCCGAGCCTCTCTGTGTGTTTCTTTTTTTTTTTTTAAGACCTGTCATGTTTGGCAGTTTTCGCAATCGGAATGATGATCCGAATGCACCATTGTACCAAACATATTTGCTTTTACAGGAAGAGCTCTATAAGTTTTCTATAGGCTATTCTTGTTAATTGTATTTTTATTTATATTTCATTTATTATTTCATTTTTCAGTTATTTATTTATTCTTCATTTATTCTTCTCCTTCTTTTCTTGGCAGGAAAAGAAGGAGAAATAGAGAACAGAAAGAAAAAGAAAAAAAGGGGGAGAGAACAGAAAGAAGAAATTGAAGAGATAGCTATATATACACACACACACACATATATATATGTACATATATATATATATATATATATATATATATATATATATATATATATATATATATATATATATATATATATATACACACACACACACACACACACACACACACATACATTTATACACATCACGTGGTTGTGGAATAGATGTCAGTCAGTTAGAGAAGGGTCAAATCATTGGCATGCATCAAGCAGAGAAAACATCTAAGGAAATTGCAGAAACTACTACACTGGGTTAAGAACTGTCCAACGCATTATTAAAAACTGGAAGGATAGGGGGGGCCCATCATCTTCGAGGAAGAAATGTGGCCGGCAACATTATGTGCTGAAAGAATGAGGTCAGCTGAATACCTGAATATACTGAATGACCAGGTTATTCCATCAATTGATTTTTTTCTTCCCTGATGGCACGGGCATATTCCAAGATGACAATGCCAGGATTCATCAGGCTCGAATTGTGAAAGAGTGGTTCTGAGAATCCATCCATCCATCCATCCATTTTCTTCCGCTTATCCGGGGCCGGGTCGCAGGGGCAGAAGCCTAAGCAGGAGGGAGGAGGAGGTGGCTGGGGAGAGGGAAGCCTGGGCTTCTCTCTCCCCAGCCACCTCCTCCAGCCCATCCGGAGGGACCCCAAGGCGTTCCCAGGCCAGCCGAGATACATAATCTCTCCAGCGTGTCCTGGGTCTACCACGGGGCCTCTTCCCGGTGGGACATGCCCGGAACACCTCACCCAGGAGGCGGCCAGGAGGCATCCTAATCAGATGCCCGAGCCACCTCAACTGGCTCCTGTCGATGTGGAGGAGCAGCGGCTCTACTCTGAGCCCCTCCTGGATGGCCGCACTCCTCACCTTATCTCTAAGGGAGAGGCCAGCCACCCTTCAGAGGAAACTCATTTCTGCCGCTTGTATTCGCGATCTTATTCTTTCGGTCACTACCCAAAGCTCGTGACCATAGGTGAGGGTAGGAACGTAGATCGACCGGTAAATCGAGAGCTTCGCTTTTACACTAAGCTCCCTCTTCACCACGACGGACCGGTGCAGCGTCCGCATCACTGCAGAAGCAGCCCCGATCCGCCGGTCGATCTCCCGTTCCCTTCTCCCATCACTCGTGAACAAGACCCCAAGATACTTGAACTCCTCCACTTGAGGCAAGAACTCGTTCCTGAGCCGGAGAGAGCACTCCACCCTTTTCCGGCTGAGGACCATGGCCTCAGACTTAGAGGTGCTGATTCTCATGCCAGCCGCTTCACACTCGGCTGCGAACCGTTCCACTGCGAGCTGGAGGCCCCCCCTGATGAAGCCAACAGAACCGCATCATCTGCAAAAAGCAGAGATGAGACTCTGAGGCCACCAAGGAAGAAGCCTTCCGCCACCTGGCTACGCCTAGAAATTCTGTCCATACAAATTATGAACAGAATCGGTGATTCTGAGAATGAGACATCATTTTCACACATGGATTGGCCTCCACAGAGTCCAGATTTCAACCCCATTGAGAATCTTTGGGATGTGCTGGAGAAGGCTTTGTGCAGTCAAGTCAAGTTTATTTGTATAGCACATTTAAAACAACGACGTTGATGAAAGTGCTGTACACGATCTATAACCCCAAGGACTATACTCAAAAAATAAAAATAAAAATAAATAAATAAAAACATTTAAAACAAATACCATAAAAACCAATCGTCTAAAAGGATGTAGCACTGCAGCCAAATGCCAAGGAAAAGAAATGAGAAATGTGTTTTTAGTAAAGATTTTAATGTGTGTATCTGAGCTGTGAGGATATAGAGGTGTAGATTGTTCCATAGCTTTGGTGCTACCTGCTGCTAAAGCTCGATCACCTCTCTGTTTTACTCTATTTTAGGCCTCTGTAAGAGCAACAGGTTAGATGACCTCAAAACTCTTACAAGGGTGTGACTGTGGCCTCTTTCCCACCAACAGGGTTCCGGAGCCCGTGCCGTAATTTGAACCGTTAGGCGGGTTTTCCACCGCCAACACACGCGGTGCTCGGCCGAAAAACGGGTTCAATTCCAGCCCCGCAAGCTAGCTGGTCTCGAACCAAGAACGCGTGACGAAAGCGTCAGAAGGGCGTGACTCTGCCATCTCAACATCAAGTTTTCTACCATATTACACGTGTATTACATGAGAAAAGCGACGTGATTGTCACAGCTGTGAATTAGGTTGGGCTCTAAGGCTGAACTTGCTGCTTTGTATCAGTTCATATCACAGATAAAAGGACACAAAGTGTGTACTTGTTGTCTTGCTCTAATCGCTGTCTGTGTTTCCCTCTGTGCTGCACACAGATGCTGCAGTAGTTTGGTTTGGACCCTAAAACGTATTTGCAGCACAGAAAGGGGAGCATGTTCTCCCACGTTTGTGCGCTTCGACCGTGTCCAGACGAGGACCCGCCCACACTTATACGTAAAGGAGCAGTTCACAGAAAAGCGGTGGGAACGCGGGCTGTTCTTAATCGTTTCGCCGGTTCATTGGGAACAGCACGGGTACTGGCACGTGAACCGGTTCCTCGGCGGTGGGAAAGTAGCATGTGAAGCGGCTCAGACAGATACAAAGGTGCTAGCCTTTTAAGGCTTTAAAAGTAAGCAATAAAATCTTAAAATCGATTCTTAAATGGAGAGGGAGCCAGTGAAGGGATGACAGGACCGGGGTAATGTGTTTGTGCTTTTTTATACCAGTTAACAGACGAGCTGCCGCATTCTGGACTACCTGCAGGCAGTGCACAGATGATTGATCTATGCCAAAGTACAGGGAATTACAGTAGTCCAGGCGGGAAATAATAAAAGCATGAATAACTTTTTACAGATCCTGCTGCGGGTGATAAGGTTTTACCTTGGCAATGACTCTGAGTGTGTAAAAACTGATTTTGGTAACAGCACTTATTTGCTTCTCCATTTTAAAACTGCTATCTAAAATGACACCCAGATTTTTCACAGCATCACGACAGTGAGGAGCCGAATGACTCGAAGTGCCAGAGGAGTTGCTTGAGGGTTCAAATTTACTAAAGCATATGACCTCGGTTTTGCTTTCATTAAGATTTAGGAAAATATTTCTCATCCAGGACCTAATATCACTTAGACCGTTCAGCAGGGGTTCCCATGGATCTCTGCTTCAGCAAAACAGTGAAAAGAAATATTGTGTTTTTAGTCTCCTAGATGGACAGAGAAACTTCTATCAGTAAGATAAGATCTGAACAAAGTCACAACCATGCCTTTAATACTGATTTTATGTTCTAAGCGGGATAGAAGGATCTCATGGTCCACAGTGTCAAAGGCAGCTGGCAGGTCTAGAAGTACTAAAACTGCGGGGCTACCAGTGTCAACAGTTAAAAGCAGATCGTTAAAACCTCTTAAAAGAGCCTTCTCTCTGCTGTGACGCAATCTAAAACCTGACTGAAACTTTTTTTGCGCAGTGGTCAGAATCTGCCATCGTCACTGCAGATCTTGGTGAAAAATTAATGCAACACTGGATGGAAATAAGTCTTGTGACACTGCTAAAGCTTACAGTGGGTACAGAAAGTATTCAGACCCCTTTAAATTTTTCAGTCTTTGTTTCATTGCAGCCATTTGCTCAAATCAAAATAGTTCATTTTATTTCTCATTAATGTACATTCAGCATGTAGAAATTTATTAAAAAAGAAAAACTGAAATATCAGATGGTCATAAGTATTCAGACCCTTTGCTGTGACACTCATATTTAACTCACATCCTGTCCATTTCTTCTGATCCTCCTTGAGATGGTTCTACTCCTTCATTGGAGTCCCGCTGTGTTTAATTAAACTGATTGGACTTGATTAGGAAAGGCACACACCTGTCTATATAAGACCTCACAGCTCACAGTGCATGTCAGAGCAAATGAGAATCATGAGGTCGAAGGAACTGCCCAAGGATCTCAGAGACAGAATTGTGGCACAGATCTGACCAAGGTTACAAAAGGATTTCAGCACCACTCAAGGTTCCTCACAGTGACGAGACTTGCAAGATGGCGCCTGTGTTTGGCCTTGCCGCTCTTGTATCTCGCTGGTACAGTCATACATTGATGCTAGTCATTGTTTGCAATGCTATTTTTACAATTTTTTTCTTATAATGTGTCTGCTGCTCAAATCTACAATCGGGTCACACTGCTATACATTAAGGATTCAATGGAGAGCTACTGTGACAGCTGTGACAGCTTCAGGAAAGTTTTTTCCACCTCCTCTTGTGTGTTCCTCACCTGAGTGCCTGCTACAGTGTACAACCCACAGGACTCTTAATCTCAAGAAGCGAAAAAGGGGAACCAGGGCCGGTGTCCAGGTGAAATGGAGAAAATACCGGAGACTAGCTTCTTGGCTGTGGAGAGACTCCCGGTACCTGCGACCAGTTCCTCTCCTGTCATTTGGCGTGGACCCTGCCCCGCCGTCTGTGGCCCAGGCTCTGTGGCTAAATGATGGGGTGCTCACCTGCATCCATCATCCGTCCTCCATTCTGCTGGTGGTAGCGCTGTCCCGACATCGATACCGGTCTCACCTGGTTTTGGATTTACCACCCTGAGCGGAAGGCGTACAGGTGTGCACAGGTGTTTAATTCAAGTGCCGCTGCAGTCAGCTGTGGAGTGTGCAGTTCAACCTTCACCAATCCGGTTTGCCCTGCTTAACGCTCGCTCAATTAACCCCTTAACTGGCAGCAAAAAAATCACCTGACAAAAACTACATAACACCCTCTGGTTATTATTGGCTCTGAACAACCCATTTCATAGCCTATTAATCGGCTGCGTCTGGTCCGCCGGCCGAATGAAGTGCATTTATATGGCAGGCTAGACCCGCCCATTTTGACTGACACCTCATTCGGCCAATCATGTTAAGAAATGGGTTTCCCAGAGCCAATAATACTCAGAGGGCGTCACGTAGCTTTGTCAGGTGATTTGGTGCAGCCAGTTACATGATTGGCCGAATGACGTGTCAATAAAAATGGGAGGGTCTAGCCTGCCATATAAAAGGGACTACAAACGGCCCGTCACCGGGCCCTTGCCAGTTAAGGGGTTAAAAACAAATCGTTTATTCTCAACCATCTGTTTATTAAAGAGTCTCTAGACTTCATGTGTCTGACTGGGACGTGCCAGCAAAGTATGGATTATAGTCACTTGAAGGAAATTTTTCTGGCTGGCTGCTCCGTCATTGGATCTCCACGTCTTTCCGGATGCGGCGGAGGACTCGCTGCTGTGTACCGGGACAAATTCACTTGCAAGCAGATGAACTCTGACTCCTTTTCCTCATTTGAGCTACAGATGATGAAGGTCGGTTCTTTGAAAACTTTTTATTGTATCTTAATCTACCGAAAATGACTGTCCACCAACGTTCACCGTCCAACCTGACGGAACTGGAGAAGATCTGCAAGGAAGAATGGCAGAGGATCCCCAAATCCAGCTGTGGAAAACTTGTTGCATCATATATATGTGTGTGTGTGTGTATGTACGTATACATTTAATGACTGAATTTGGGAGAGACATTCTTGTCTTGCCGCGGCTATAACTACTGCCAAAGAACAAATTCTGTGTAAATTGTCATGGATCAGCTGTGTGGCAGGCAGGAAGGAGAACCCCAACGCAGGATACGCCAGACAGGTAGGATATAACTCAGCTTTATTAGGCAGAGCTGACAAAAGGCACGAACAAAATCAAACTCCAGAAACACAGGGAAAACTGACGGAGGCACACAGCATGGGGAAACGAAGAGCAAGACGAAGACAAGACAACGACGTGATAACAGGCACTGAAAACATGGGACTTAAATACACAGGAGGATAACGAGGGAAGTGGAAGTAGCTGGAAACACAGGTGACGCTAACTACAAGGACAAGACCAGGGGAAGCAAAACTGAACACAACAGACAGATACCGTATGACTATTAACATAAAACAGGAAGTAACTTAACATAGTACACACCGACTTGACACCTGACGATACTGTCACAGAAGGGTAACAAGCACCAGCACAACAGAACACAGGGAGACAGAAACAACGAAACCATAATAAAACAGAACTATATAACAAGAACATACAACACTGGGCCACCGGCCCAGGACCATGACAGTAAATGACACATACATGTGTGAGAAAGAGCACACTAAACCAGTTGGTAGATGGTGGGTTTCATGGGATGTTCTGCTAATCAAGTATTGCCTTGAATTGACTTTTTCCAATGTCTTTTTATTGATAATTAGAAATATAAATTGGTTGATACAGTACAAAACAATCAATAATAATCAGATGTTAACAGATTTAAATCCCCAGACAGCAGACACACACATGCAAAATTAAACTAACGTAAAATAAATAACATTTGCACAAAGTAAACAAAAAAGGATAATAGAATAGAATAGAATGCCTTTATTGTCATTATACAGGATGTACAATGAGATTGGCGGGCCACTCCTGTTCAGTGCCATGCAACAGAAAATCAAACTCTCTAAAATAAAAATAAAAATATTATAATCTACATATTTCTTGATTATAGTAGATTATAATATTTTTATTTTTATTTTAGAGAGTTTGATTTTCTGTTCAGTGCCATTCAACAGAAAATCAAACTCTCTAAAATAAAAATAAAAATATTATAATCTACTATAATCAAGAAATATGTAGAAAATAAACAATGTATAAAATATACAAAAAATAGAATGTATAGAAATATATACATACATTGGTGCATCTGTACATTGTAAGAAAAGTAAATGCGTGTATACATATAATAATGAAGATGATGAATATTGCACTTGGTGAATGAATATTGCACTAGTGAATGAATACTGGATATTGCACAATATAGGAATGCTAGATATGGTTCAGTATGAATAGTCTAATATTGCACAGAGATGTGGGTGTTGCACAGTTACAGTGGGTGAGTGTGAGAGTTCAGGGTGGTGATTGCTCTGGCAAAGAAACTGTTTTTGAGTCTGTTTGTTCTGGCTTTGATGCACCTGTAGCGCCTGCCAGAGGGCAGCAGGTCAGAGGTCAAAGCCAGGGTGTGAGCTGTCCTTGATGATGTTCCTGGCTCTGCTGATGCAGCGGGAGGTGTAGATGTCCATCAGGGAGGGGAGAGGGCAGCCAACGATTCTCTGTGCTGTTATGACTACCCTCTGAAGCCTGACCCTGTCTGCCTCAGTGCAGCTGCCGTACCATACTGTGATACAGTACGTCAGCAGGCTCTCAATGGATGAGCGGTAGAAGGTCAGCAGCAGGTTTGAGTCCAAGTTGTTCTTCCTGAGGACCCTCAGGAAGTGAAGTCGCTGCTGAGCCTTGATAACAACTGTGATGTTATCTGACCAAGAGAGATCAGCAGAGATGAGGACACCAAGAAACCTGAAGGTGTGGGCCCTCTCCATACGCTCTCCGTTGATGTAGAGGGGAGCTGGGTCAGTCCTGTGCTTCCTGAAGTCCATGATGATCTCTGTGGTTTTCATGGTGTTCAGTGCCAGGTTGTTCTCTGAACACCAGGCTGTCAACTTCAGGACCTCCTCTCTGTAAGCTGCCTCATCTCCCTTTGAGATGAGTCCGACCACTGTGGTGTCGTCAGCAAATTTGACGATGACGTTGTTATTGTGGGCCGGACTGCAGTCATGGGTGTAGAGGCAGTACAGGAGGGGGCCCAGCACACAGCCCTGTGGGGAGCCAGTGCTCAGTGTGCGGGTGGAGGAGAGATGGGGGCCAAGTCTCACAGTCTGGGGCCGGTTGGTTAAGAAGTCCTTGATCCAGGATAATGTGAGAGGGGGGAGGCCCAGGGTGTGCAGTTTGGTGGTGAGAATGTCCGGGATGATTGTGTTTAACGCTGAGCTGTAATCCACAAAGAGCATGCGAGCGTAGCTCTGCTGCTGCTCCAAGTGGCTCAACACAGAGTGGAGAGCTACAGCAATGGCGTCCTTTGTGGATCTGTTTGCACGATATGCAAACTGATGGGTGTCGAAAGTGGGGGGCAGATGGTCTTTGATGTGCTGGAGAACCAGCCTCTCAAAGCACTTCATGATTACCGGTGTGAGGGCCACAGGGCGGTTATCATTTAGGCTGGTGACAGATATATAAATAAATAATGCTATTTAAGATAACCCTATAATGATAAAATATATTATCCACCAAGATGTATAAAAAATAAAAAAAATAACAGTAATAGTAAAGAACAACAACAAAAAAATACATAAATAAATAAAAGTAAAATAAGATTTAAAAAAAAGGGGGGGGGAGTATATTCAGAGACAACAGTTGTAGATTTCTCATAAACCATTAAGAAGGGGTGCCAAACTTTTCAAAATCTGTTTATGTAACGGGATTGATCCGTGATTGTATAGGTTGCAGAAGAAGACAGCTCACTCAGATGATTTGGGATATTTATTTTCTGCAGAAGAGATTAAAACCACATTAATCCACTTCTGTCTGCCTTTTCCCATGCACTCTGCTCCTAAACATGTAAACAAAAGCGGTATCTAAGCAACCTGTGCTGCATGAAAACACACTGGATGGCGAACTAGTGGTCATGTTCGCGCATGTTTTTTGACAGGAAAAACATCTATAAAACTTATAACAGTGGTTTAAACAGCCCAGAAATGCCTCACAACATACAAATAAACAATGGTAAACAACATGTGCCAGAGGTTTCTGCATACATATGCAGAAACCTCTGGTGGCTGTAGCTCAGTAGGTAGAGCGGGTCACCTACTGATCAGGTCAGCGGTTCGATTCCTGGCTACTCCAGGCTACATGCCAATGTATCCTTGGGCAAGATACTTAACCCCAAGTTGCTCTCCGACCGTCCCGTCGGAGTATGAATGTGTGTGAGTGTTAGCTAATTAAAAGCACTTAGCTTAGTAAACATGGAAGTGCTTGTATGAATGGGTGTGCATGGGTGAATGTAAACAAGTTGTATAAGCGCTTTGAGTGCTCTGACTGAGTAGAAAAGCGCTATATAAGAACTAGTCCATTTACCATTTACATAGCTACTTTCATGAAGAAAACAATGATAAATCACAGCAGCAAATTTTCCCGCGACTTACCCTCAGCAGCGCAGAACAACACTGTGAGGGGAAGAGGGAGCGGGGAAGCTACACACGCTAGGAAGGTCTACGGAAGCCCAGGAGACACAAACAAGGCAGAGTGCAGGAAGGCATTACCCACAAGCTAAATCAATAAAACAATGACAAATTAAAAATAGCTCAGTGAGATAAAATTCACAAATACTCAACATAACATGAATTAGAAATAATAATTAATAAAGTTCATTTTTAACTCTGTTACATTTACATGGCCTCGAACAGTAAAGGTTCTCTTTTTTACGGCCATAATATCCCTTATCCGGTGCGAGTCAGAGGGGGGAGCTGGATCTTTCAACCTCAGTAAGGCAGGTCTCTTGGCAATTAAAGACGAAAATGAGAGCATTCTTTGTTTAAAGTGTGGTAAGTCCAGTTCTGGGGCAACAACGAAGATGGCATGGACAAGAAGTGTGGGTTAGTGGGTACCAGCACAGAGGCAGCAGCAGCCCAGGGAAGCAGCCAGCCCAGCCCCAAACCACTAGTCAGGACCTACCCCAGGCAGGGTGTATGAAAGTGGGGTGTGGGAAGACCTGCCCACTCCTTTCTCCCACTCAACATGAAGAATGTGTATGACTGTGTGGAACCTACAGTATTATTAAAATTGGAGGGCAGATGTAACATGAGCACTGAAGAACAGCCCTTGTCCACACTGCCCCCAAGGCCCTCACTGTCTAAGATGTAAATAAAATTGAGTAGCAGGCAGCAGTGAACAGATAAGTGGGGCCACCGCAGCTGTTCCTCCCACTAACCATTGTGTGACACACGTGCCCCCACTCCCAAAGCCTGATATGTCCTATGATGTGTTAGTGAGCTGTAATGACTATGATGTAATTAAAAAGGAGGGGTGGGGCATCCTGCAGCACAGTGAGCAAAGCTAAGGGTGTGGCCCTACTCACTGCGCCATGAGGGGGCGCAGATCCCTACACTGCAGAGAGGGGCTCAACCGGGAAATGGGCGACCCCGCACCTAACCCCTGCAGAGGAGGCAGGCCATCCGTCCACCACCACAGACACCCCAGCCCCCACACCTCAAGATCATAAGACCATTCATCCAAGCCCCCCCACCAACAACATGGGCCTGCACACAGACACCACAAAACAGCAGTTACAGTCTCCAGTCCAAGAGAACATCAGATACCCAAATCCCCCGGCCCACCCCCCACAACGTGAGACTACAGCTGATCACCCCACTAAGTGATGGAATTGATCAGTGGGGACCGGTGAGATTCAAATTTGTCCAATTTGTATTGGAGGTGGCAGACATTCTTTCCAGACTGCTCTAAAAGTAAATTCTTATAGTGAGTAATACACAAATCATTTTTGGATTTACAATTTATGAGGACAGTTTTCTTAGCGATGCATAAGGCAGTAAGAACTGTGTGTGACTTATTTCCTAATTCACTTATATCACCTAAAATGCACAGTTTTTGTGAAGCTGGGATACTGCAATTAAATCATGTGGATAAGGCTTCACTTATTCTCTGCCAGAACCTCTGAACAGGTGTACAAGACCAAATAGCGTGCATATAGTTCTCAGCATGATTTCATGAACAGTGGGTGCATATATTTGTGTCTCTGAGGTCCATTTGGAACAATCTGTGTCCCATATAGTGTATTCTATGGATTTTAGTCATTTTGAAAGTGTTTAAACATATCTGTGTCCAGACGTTTTTATCTGGGTTAATAGAAAGATCTCGCTCCCATTTTTGAGTTGAGAGGGCCTGGCCAGATTAAAAAGACCAATGGGCCAGGTGTGGCCCACCAGCCAAAGTTTGCCCACCCCTGATTTAAACAGCTTACACTTTAAAGCTTACTCTCCCAGCCTAATGAAGGATATGTGGAAATCACTTTAGTTTGTTGGCAGAGCAGATGAGTTTGACTGACTGAACAGGTATTCTTGGTTCTGTGATCTAGTAGTTTCAATTCCAGCACAGTAAGAGATTCAGCAGAAGAACAGAATCAAGTTTAATATTTTATCAGTTTTATTTCCATGTTCAAAGTTTTCCAAATGAAGCCTCTGCAACAGAAATTGTCTTCTTCTGAGGTATTTCATTTAATTCCAGTTTTGGTTTCCTCAGGTTGTTAATTATATGTTCTTGTAGTGAGGCAGCAGAGGCAGCTTCTAAAGATTTAATTTTTTGTTCTAATTCTAACACGTGTTTTTTCTTTATTTTTCTTATGTGAGCAGTAAGATATTATTTTGCCCCGCATTACTGCCTTTCCTGTTTCCCATATATTAAGTGATCATTCACAATTACCAACATTTTCCAAAGCATACAAAGAGTACTCTTTTTCAGACCCCCCTCCCCAAAAGTGTACAAAGAAAATGTTGATCTTTTCCCACAACATTTAATTTCTCCTGGATCTTTGGTATTTTAATGGATTGGGAAGTACTAAGAACACATCCTGGTGTTTAAAAATTCAGGAAATCTTGGTAGTAAATATACTATTTCCTATGTAATAAATTCAATTCAATTAAATTTTAATTATATAGCGCCAAATCACAACAAACAGTCGCCTCAAGGCGCTTTGTATTGCGGGTAAAGACCCTACAATAATACAGAGAAAACCCAACAGTCTAAACGACCCCCTATGAGCAGCACTTGGCGACAGTGGAAAGGAAAAACTCCCTTTAACAGGAAGAAACCTCCAGCAGAACCAGGCTCAGGGAGGGGGGGTCGGGCTGAGGGGAGAGAAAAGACATGCTGTGGAAGAGAACCAGAGATTAAAATCAATTAATGATTAAATGCAGAGTGGAGTATAAACAAAGTAAATAAGGTGAATGAGAAGAAACAGTGCATTATGGGAACCCCCCAGCAGACTAGGCCTATAGCAGCATAACTAAGGGAGGGTTCAGGGTCACCTGATCCAGCCCTAACTATAAGCTTGATCATAAAGGAAAGTTTTAAGCCTAATCTTAAAAACAGAGAGGGTGTCTGTCTTCTGAATCCAAGCTGGGAGCTGGTTCCACAGAAGAGGGGCCTGAAAGCTGAAGGCTCTGCCTCCCATTCTACTCTTAAGTATCCTAGGAACCACAAGTAAGCCAGCAGTCTGAGAGAGAAGTGCTCTGTTGGGGTGATATGGTACTATGAGGTCTTTGAGGTAA